>NC_063350.1:49901822-49982608 GCF_021869965.1 Rhincodon typus | reverse complement strand
GTAGGTTCTGAGGAAGGGTCACCGGACCCGAAACGTTAACTCTGTTTTCTCCTCCATAGATGCTGTCAGACCCACTGAGCTTTTCCAGCAACTGTTTTTGTTCCTGATTTACAGCATCCGCAGTTGTTTTGGTTTTTATTCAGTATATTCTCTCCACAGATGCTGCCAGATTTGCTGATTTCCTCCAGCGATGTCTGTTTTTGTTTGTCTCAGATCTCCAGCATCTGCAGTTTTATTTTTGTTCTATACTACTCCAATGAAATGTTTGCACCAAAAGTCATTAACTTTTGGGCAAAATAGATTTGGTGCAGAAGTTAAAGAAAGACAAGGGCTGTGTCTGCATCAAACAAGCCAGTCAATGTGCCTGTTCTGACATAGGTAGACTCTCAAAATCAGTAATCCCAAATGTGCCGTATTTTGGGTTTTGTGGCTCAGGGGTAGCACCTGCATTGGCGTCAATAGATCATGGCTCAAACCTCAGTGGGCAGAGGCTCGAGGGATTTTGGAACTTTTTGGCTCAAGCCAATGGGCATGGTGTCACTGAATGTTTTTAAGGAGGACGAAGATTGATTCCCTAGCCTAACAAGAATCTAAGGTTATTGGGGGTAGATTGGAAAGTGAAATTTGAAACTTAAACAGATCAGCTAGGATCTTACTGAATTTCAGAACAGGTTCGAGGGGCTGGCGCTTCCTATTTTATACGTTTGTATGCAAGTCCCAAGTTCCAAATAGTGTAACACAATAAAAGCTGGCACATCTGTGTAGTGCTGTGAGATTGTTGGACTATTGACTAATGGGCAGGGGTGATCTCCTCTGAATAAGATGCTCCATCTTCTCTCTCAAATGGAGGTAAAATATCTCATGATGCTATATGAAGAGCAATAGAGCTTGCACTGATGCTCCTGACAGTATTTATCTCCGAAATAACATTTAACAGCAGATTATCTGATCATTATCAAATCATTGCTTTTGGGATCATGCTGTGCTTAAATAAGCCACTGTGCTTTCAACTTTCAACAATAATACAGTTCATTGGCTTAAAATTACTTTTAAACTTGTGACTGGTGCTGTCCTAGTGCAAGTGTTCTCTTTCAACCCCGTGAGTCCTATTTTCTTTTATTTTGAAAGTAATCAAATTGTCATCAGTAGCAAAGCGGTTAAGATCCACACAAAGGTCTGTGGTCATGGGCTTGTGTTGCAATGCTGCTTGATTGTTTGGCAATACAGACCCAGTAATTGAAACTATAGATGCAGATAGAATGAAGGGCTTAGCTCGAGTTGTAGGACACTTCTGTGGGTGTGGTGTTAATTAAATTATGTGTCAGACATGCGAAAGTACACGTGTGTTGTGGAAAATTCCTTTTGCATAGTTTCCAATAGAAATGCCCAAGGTGGCCCTATAGCATTTGGCAGTGGCCTAGACCAGCAAATTAGAAATTAAGAAGATAGGAAAGTGAGTACATTGAGTGTAAGCAGAGTTTGGTCATAAGACGCAATTCTTAAAATGAATGTGTCCACCCATATGGACACTAACGCTCAGGATTTGCACAGGTACAAAGCACAACATTGGAGGGACATATTGCAGCTCAGTCATAAAGTGATGGATTCAAGTCTCACACCACATACCTGAACATGTAATCCAGAGTGATATTTCAGTGGTGTGGGAGCTCAGCTCGGCTCTGTTAGATTGCTGGGGGACTATTGGCTCTCTTGGAGGTGGGGGGGGGAATGCATGTAAAGGAATAAATTCTGAAGAACAATCAAGTTCTTCCTGGTGTCTGAACTAACAAACATCCTTCCCGCTACATCACTGACCACTGCAACTGCCTGCAATATAACTGTGAGCATGCTTAAAAAAATTCACTGGCTGTAAAATAGAAGTAGGAATGTAGATCTCTATGCTCCATTGGAATCTATTTACTGGAACCATTTATTGAAGATTTACTCTCAGGATATGGCAAGGCCAGCATTTATCACCCATCCCAAGATTCATTTGAGACAATAGTGCTGAGCCTACTTCACGTACTCCGTGATGAAGGTACACCTTCCTGAGACAATTAAGGAGGAAGGTTCAGGCTTTGGCTCAGAGGCAGTGAAGAAGCTGTGATATATATCAAAGTCAGGATGGTATATGACTTGGACGGAATTTGAAGGTGATGGTGTTTCATCTTTGGCACCTTTCCTCTATGCAGTGAAATTGTAGGATCAAAGTTGATGACGAAGAAGCTTGGGCAATGTACTGCAGGGCATTTGGAAGATAGCCACCTACCTTGTTGGTGCCCCAATGTCAACTGCAACCTTCTGACATGACATACTGTTGATAGTCGTCGCCTGTTGTCTCTGTTAATCTGCCATCTGCTTGACTTTCCATCAGAATCAAGCTAATTTAAAATAAGTTCACCACCATCCACAGGTGCTTGTAGATTTCTTCTCTCATCAGCAGAGGAAGTATATTTGCAAGAAATATTTAACTGACCGTGTGAGACTGTAGTGTTTTCTTAGACTCCTTTTGCTGTAGTAACACTGGTGATGTTGATAATGGTTGATACACTGCAGACAAACAATCCTTATCTCATCTCAACCCCTGCCCACATGACAGGAAAATACCAGAGTACTCAGGCCCAGCATAGGTGATAATGCAGCACTGTAGGCCATCAACAGCAGCAGAATTGTACTCCAGCGTTATCTGCAATCTCATGATGCTTCTCCTTCCAAGGTCCACAGGACCTTCCAAACCCTCAATCACTTCCATTGAGTAGGACAAAGGCAGAAGGTACAAGGGAACACCACCACTTGCCACTCACCATTCTATTTCGAAATATATCGCTGGTCCTTCACTGACGTTGGGTCAAAATCCTGGAATGCCCTCCCTAAGTACATTGTGAGTCTTTCCATAGCAGATGGACTACAGCGGTGCAAGAAGGCAACTCACCACCACCTTCTCAAGGAAAACTAGGGATAGGCAATAAATGCTGGCCAACCAGCGACTCCCACGTCCCATGACAGAATAAAGAAAAACTCATATTTTCAGCCAACAGTGGTTATTTAAGCAAAAGAAATGCAGTTTGTGAGGCACATAGCACAATACATTTATCCAGATGAAAACTGTATGAACATTCTCAGCTGCACTATGCTGGCTATCAAACAGCAGGTCTGGTTATTCTGAAATGAGGAAGAAAGAATCTCTTACAGTCTTCTCGAACTTCCAATGAATGAGCAATTTTACCCTTTTCGTGATTGTTCGGATGAATTATCAGATTTGGGTAAAAAGTAGTTTGCCACTTTCCTGTTCTGACACAGTGCTTTGCTTTCCTACATTGTACATCTTTCCTGCTTTTTGATGATTTCTTTAAGAGATATTTCAGCCCCTGTGCTCTGTTGTAGATCAATAGCCTTCCCTTTCTCCAAAGTCCCTTCATCACTCACTGAAGATTAACTGTGTCTCCAACCCTGGTTTGATATAAACCCTCTCTGCCTCTCCCACAAAGTCCATTTCGGATTGATCGTTTGTAGATGAAACTGAGCATTACTGTGTAGTAAAATTTAAGGTTCCAGTACAAATAAAGAAATTCCATTTAGCTAACCGAGTTGAATATGTCCAGATATGCCTTGGTCTCAAAAAAGTAGGACAGATCCAACCTGGCCAATTACCATCTCATCAGTCTCTTTCGCAATCACCAGCAAAGTAAGGGAGGTGTTAGTGACAGTGCTATCAAGTGACACTTATCAATAACTTGCTCAGTTTTGGTTCCTTCACGATCACTTGGCTCCAGGCCCACAGTTTTGTCCAAACACGGACATGAGCCACATTTTAGAGGTGAAAATGATTGCTCTTTGACCCCAGAGGTCCCAAGCAAAATTAAAATTAATGGAAATCAGAAGGAAAACTGGTTCAAGACATAACTAATACAAAAAAAATTGTAGTTGTTGGATGCCAATCGCCTCAGCCCGAGAACGTCACTGCAGGGGGTTCCTCAGGGTCCTGTGCCCAACCACCTTTAACAGTTTTATCAATGGAATCTTCACTAGATGAATGCACAGTTCCATTCACAAGCTCTTAGATAACTGGACAATCCATCCCTGCATGCGCAAAATTTGACCAAATTGCAAGCCTGGGCTGACAGGTAGCAAATAACGATTGTCCCAAGCAAATGTTTGGCTACCTCCTTCAACGTTCAATAGCACTTTTACCATTGCTGAAGCCCCACACCTTCAACGTTCCTGAGTTTACCACTGAGCAGAAGTTTAATTGGCCAACTCATATAAATACTGTGACTACAACTGCAAATTAGGGGATTATATTATCCATCTCAAGTCAATCAACCCTCAACGCTCCAAGTCTTCTGACACCCACAGGTCAGGGGTATGGTGGACTACACCTTCCTTGCCTGGAGTGCCGCTTTAACATTCAAGAGGATTGACACTAAGGGCAAAGCACTCTGTTTGATTGGCACTCATCCACCACCTTAGACATTCACTCCCACCACAAACAGAACATTATGCCTACAGCCTGTATCATTTACAAGATGTGTCACAGCAAGCCACCAGCATATCTTTGATAATACTTACTAAGCTTGTAACATTCACTAGCCAAAAAGTTGAGGGCAATAGGACAACTTCCCCATTCCCCTCCAAGTCACACGCTGGCCTGACTTGGAAATATATTACTTTTTTTGTTGTTCCTGTAATGTATGGTAAAATCCATTTTCTATCCATGTCCATATGTGTTGTGGGAGCTCGCAGCTTGTCAACATTGTGACATTCAAAAGCACAGGATGTTCCAATGCTTCAAACATTTGTTCCTGCATAATAACAACCGTGGGACTCCCGTGGAGAGCTCTGAAGGGTGACCCAGATCAGTTCAAGGCTCAGTGAAAAACAGTTCAAGGGATACTCTATTTTTGCCAAGTGGAAAAATAAAGGGAGTTTTTGTCAGGAGCAGGGAAGAGGTTACATGCAGCTAATGACTGCTTTGAATTTGCAGAGTTACTGCAAATAGCAGCCCTGAGAACCATTTGATAGTTTAGTGCAGGGAGACAGGAGTTTCAAGAAACCCATAAACTGTATTTGCTTGATGCAGTTGAAAAAGATTGGTGTTCGGAGAAACCCAGGTGCCATGCCAGCTTTGCCAATCTAAATTCTTTGACTGTTTTGTGGAGCTGGGAATGCAGCCTGATGAAGCCAGTATGGATAACTGTGGAGGGAGAAATTGACCAACTGGACAGTGCGCAGTCATCAAGTTTTTAAGTTTTATCCCCCATTGCTTGAGAACTACTTACAGGTCAAAAATTAAGCAGGAAGGCCATTATGCTGAGTAGAAGTTGTTAGTCAGGATGTTTCACAGATAAATCTTTAAAGATGAATAACTGGAATCCTTTTTGAGGGAGTAAAAAATTTTAATAACATTTGGTGCCTCGATGTCACTATCTAGATGGGCTGCAGAGAAAGCCATGTGATCTGACTTAATTGTTTTTGATACATAATGTGCTCTGTAGGGGTGTGTAACCACTGATTGTTTGTTAACTCAAATTTACCTCATTTCAAATCTTAATGTTAGGTTATAAATTGTGTAAATATTGTAGACTGTTTTCCTTTTTTAACTTTGTATCAAAAGTTTACTTTATTGAATTTGTGGCTGTATTCCATCAATAAGTATCCAAGGTTGAAAAATTTGTCTACTTTTAACAAAAAAATATTTCTGGTTCCTAACCAGATTGTTACCTAATTTGGTGTTCTTGTCCAGGATTTTAACATATTGGCCATTGCTGGGTGGGCCAGCAGTTATTGCCAATCACTTGCCTTTGAGAGGAGTTGAATTTTGAGTAACTACAGTCCATGTAGTACAGATAGGGAGGGAGTTCCAGGATTTCCACCAGCAACACTGAAAGAATATATAGTTCCAAATCAGATTTTTTGGGGTTTGGTAGTGAATTTGTAAGTGATTGTTCCCATCCGCTTTTCCATCTAGGTGATAAAGGTTGCAGGTTTTGAAGATACCGTCGAAGGATTTTTGGTGAGTTTCAACAGTGTAGCTTGTATATGATTCACAGTGCAACCACAAAGTGTCAGCAGTGAAGGGAGTGAATGTTTAAGACTGTGGATTGGGTATTGATGATGCAGGTTGTTTTATCCTAGATGGTGTCAAACTTCTTGAGTGTTGTTGAAGGTGAAAGCAGGTGAAGGGTATTTCATCACAATCCTTACTTGTGCCTTGCAGGCGATGGACAGACTTTGGGAAGACAGGCTGCAAGCAACTTACTGCAGAATTCCCAGTCTCTGGTTTGTTCTTATAGTAACTGTATGTAGATGGCAGGTCCAGTTCTGTATCGGAGGACTGACAGTCCCAGGATGTTGACAGTTGGGGATTCAGCAATGTGACATTCCCAGGATGTTGGTAATTTGGGATTCAGCAATAGTAGTGTCGCTGAAATCAACAGAAGATGGCTTGAATTTCATTTGTAGATTGTCATTGTCTTGCACATAAATGACACAAAGGCCATTGGCTGCTTATCAGCCTAAACCTGAATGTTATCCAGATCTTTGTAGACACAGATTGCTTCATTATTTGAGGTTTTGTGAGTGGCGCTGATCACTGTGCTCTCATCAGTGAATTTCCCGACCTCCGAATGTATGATGGAGGGGAGGTAATCAATAATGCATTTGAAGATGCCAGGTCAAGGACACTACCCTGACGAACTCCTGCAGAAATATCCAGGAACTGAGATGACTGGATTCCAAATAGCACAACCATCATGCATTGTACTAAGTATAACACCAGTCAGCAGAGAGTTTTCCAACAGATTCACATTGTTCCTTCATCATTGCTGTATTAACATCTTGGAATCCCCTACCGAATGGCACTCAGTGTAATTCCAGCAGATGGAGTGCAGTGGTTCAAAAAAGGCATTGTCTCAAGGAGGCAATTCAGGAGTTGCCAGCAACACTCAGAAACCTTAAATTAATAAAAAATGAATTGACTGACCTATTTGCTACTGTAACTTCAGCACCTGAAAGAAAGCACCAGACAAGAATTCAGACGTTCGGATCAAATGAAATGTTACTTACTGGACGAAATCAACGTACTTTTGCAAAATCCATTGATACCAGCTGAAACTGCACTAGCCCACAGAATAGGGTTTGTATCAATGATACAACCTCTGGCACTTGCATCTCTAAGTCAAATAATCATAGGGTTTGAGTCTTGACCATAGACTTGAGGCGCAAAACTTAGACTGACATTCTTGAGGGAATACCACTCTGTCAATCTTTTGAATAAGACATTAAGCTGAGGTCCAGATTTCTCTGATAGATGGATGACACTATTTCAGAGAAGGGCTGTGGAGATCACCCTGATGTTCTGGCAAATATGTATCAGTCAAGCAACATCCCAGCCTGATGTATGCCGTGGTTCCTACATAATTGCTGTGACTACACTTCAAAAGTAGAATAAAGTACTTGCTAATGTCCAGAAATCACTACAGGTGGTATGCGAACATAACTTGGTTCAGTTTTCCCTCTACACCACATTCTGACAACCGATATAACCTGTCACCCACAAATGCAATACAATTCTTCTTGCCCCTCTCAACTGGCACCTTCTGCTTCCATTCTTGACATATGTCCTCATTTCTCGAAATCCATCGGGATTTTCTTTCCCCCTTGTTGTAGCAATGAGGCCGTAACTGTTGCTAGGAGACAGTTTTAAGGGCACTGTTGTCAATGTTACCTCATCCAAGTGGCTGCATTCTGAAACAGGAAGTGACTGCAGTTGCTAATTATAACTACTGCTTTTCAGTGACATTTTGCAAAGCAGTTACCAGATGGGAAGGGAATGATTAATCCAGCTCCCTCATTGCCCACCTACCCATTAATAGCTCGGGACCATTGAACTAAACTGGACTAACTGACTTGTTAAGATTAGTTCCTCAGTACAACTGAAGCCCACATTGGATGGTTAAATATCTCACCATGCTGTTCATTTATTCACTGATGCATTGAGGACATTTAATCTAATGGTAAAACATCTGGTGACACATGTGCAAGGCGGAAATTTACATTGCAACTGCAAAGCTGCATTGCTGATAGCTGATCCCTAAGCAATAATTCCTGCCATCCGGGATGAGCCTGTGTTATAAAATAGCCTGAGTGCAAATGATCGAGGCTTAACTTTAATCTATCCACAGCCCTGTTATTGCTGAACCCCAATATATTTGGGACACACTATAAAGTAATTTTTTCTCATGTTCCTTTATTGTATTGTCTCTTTTATCTGGTGTTTGACTGACACCTAATCTAAGCTTTCTCATCCTTTTGAGTGCAGATATTTAATTCCCAAATGATTGCCCTGTTTTCTAAAAACGTTAAATCTTGCTACTGCTGATAGGGCTTGTATATCCTGCTGTGTAATTTCTATAATTCATGACTTGTTAATTCAGCAATCTGTTTATCACCTATCCTTCGAACTCATGTGGAAGCATAGCTTACTTCATGGTGTGACCTCACGGTTTATTTCAGACCATTTGACCCAGAGATGGCTAATGTGGAGCAGATCACATTTGCATCCCAACACAATCAAAAAAGCAGCAGCAATTTGTAATTAAATAAAATTAAGTGCAATTTATGGCAGTGATGGCCATCAAGGAATATGACAAATAGTCAACAACCTCGTTATGGGTTTGTCTATTACAATCTTGAAAAAGTCAAGCTGCCCTTTCATCCAAACCCATGAATTGTCTTCAAAGGAAGAAAGGCAGAAATGTCAACCCATTTCTAATGCATCTCTTCCAAATTAAATCCAAGCTATGGATTACATCCATACTGAGATTACATCCTTCTATTCTCTTCACAAAACTAGTGATGCATGAGGCAGACAAAGTACATCTTTACGTCTGTTTCCAAAGCTAAACTTTCCAGGAACTGGTCATTGGTCTTTTGCAAAGGGTGCAGCTTAAAGGCACCACACCACATCAAACATGTTGAGACTCTACCATTCTCACCACCTGCCAAAGGCATATCAGAAAGACTCTCCGCCTGCTCCTGTCCCACTGAACTTATCTCCACCTGTCTCGACTCCATTTTCTCCCCCTTGGTCCAGGAACTCCCTACCTACGTCCGTGACACCACCCACGCCCTCCACCTCCTCCAGAACATCCAATTCCCCGGTCCCCAACACCTCATCTTTACCATGGACGTCCAGTCCCTATACACCTGCATTCCCCATACAGAGGGCCTAAAGGCCCTCCGCTTCTTCCAGTCCTGCAGGCCCGACCAGTCCCCCTCCACTGACACCCTCATCCGCTTAGCTGAACTCGTCCTCACCCTCAACAACTTCTCTTTCAATTCCTCCCACTTCCTACAGACAAAGGGGGTGGCCATAGGTACCCACATGGGCCCAAGCTATGCCTGCCTCTTTGTAGGTTACATGGAACAATCCCTCTTCCGTACCTCCACTGGCCCTAAACCCCACCTCTTCCTCCGTTACATTGATGACTGTATCGGCGCCGTCTCATGCTCCCATGAGGAGCTCGAACAGTTCATCCACTTCACCAACACCTTCCACCCCAACCTTAAGTTCACCTGGACCATCTCTAATACCTCTCTCTCCTTCCTGGGCCTCTCTGTCTCCATCTCTTGCAACCACCTAGAAACCGATATCCATTTCAAGCCCACCGACTCCCACAGCTACCTAGAATACATCTCTTCCCACCCACCTTCCTGCAAAAATGCCATCCCCTATTCCCAATTCCATCGCCTCCGCCGCATCTGCTCCCAGGATGAGTCATTCCACTCCCATACATCTCAGATGTCCTCGTTTTTCAAGGACCGCAACTTCCCCCCCTCAGTGGTCGAGAATGCCCTCGACCGTGTCTCTTGCATTTCCCGCAACTCATCCCTCACACCCCGTCCCCACAATAAGAACCAAAAAAGAATCCTCCTCGTCCTCACGTACCACCTCACCAACCTCCGGATCCAACGCATCATCCTCTGACACTTCCGCCATCTGCAATCCCACCCCACCACCAAAGACATTTTTCCCTCCCCACCCTTAGCTGCTTTCCGGAGGGATCACTCTCTCTGTGACTCCTTTGGCCGCTCCACACTCCCCTCCAGCTCCACCACACCCGGCATTTTTCCCTGCAACCGCAGGAAGTGCTACACCTGCCCTCATACCTCCCCCCTCACCCCCATCCCAGGCCCCAAGAAGACTTTCCACATCAAGCAGAAGTTCACCTGCACATCTGCTAATGTGGTATACTGCATCCGCTGTACCTGTTGTGGCCTCCTCTACATCGGGGAAACCAAGCCGAGGCTTGGGGACCGCTTTGCAGAACACCTATGCTCGGTTCGCACTAAACAACTGCACCTCCCAGTCGCGAACCATTTCAACTCCCCCTCCCATTCCTCAGACGACATGTCCATCCTGGGCCTCCGACAGTCCCACAACGATGCCACCCGAAGGTTGCAGGAACAGCAACACATATTCCGCTTGGGAACCCTGCAGCCCAATGGTATCAATGTGGATTTCACAAGCTTCAAAATCTCCCCTCCCCCTACCTCATCCCAAAACCAGCCCAGCTCGTCACCGCCTCCCTAACCTGTTCTTCCTCCCACCTATCCCATCCTCCCACCTCAAGCCCCATCCCCATCTCCTACCTACTAACCTCATCCCGCCCCCTTGACCTGTCCATCCTCCCCAGACTGACCTATCTCCTCCCTACCTCCCCACCTACACTCACCTTTACTGGCTCCATCCCCGCCTCTTTGACCTGTCTGTTTCCTCTCCACCTATCTTCTCCTCTATCCATCTTCTATCCGCCTCCCCCTCTCTCCCTATTATTTCAGAACCCCCTTCCCCTCCCCCATTTCTGAAGAAGGGTCT
This sequence comes from Rhincodon typus, assembly GCF_021869965.1. Classification (NCBI taxonomy): domain Eukaryota; kingdom Metazoa; phylum Chordata; class Chondrichthyes; order Orectolobiformes; family Rhincodontidae; genus Rhincodon; species Rhincodon typus. The sequence continues at coordinate 49,971,729 of NC_063350.1, read as the reverse complement.
AGGCCCAAAACGTCAGCTTTCCTGCTCCTATGATGCTGCTTGGCCTGCTGTGTTCATCCAGCTCTACACCTTGTTATCTCAGAAAGACTTACAGGTCAATAATCAGCCTGTTTGGCCAAGAGACAAACAATCCTTCAGCAACTACAACCTGATATGGACTCAAGCCAAGAGCTTTTGGCCCAGAGCTAGGGATACTACCCATTGTACAATAAGATCTCCTTAGAATACATTAACAGATGGTTAGCTCTTGCATAATTGTAATGCAATACTGTGCGCTACTAATGATTGACATTAGGTGGTGTAGGAAGTTGCCTTGTGCCCAACTGCCACCATTGCCAGTTAAACAACATGCATCAGGAGAGGAAAAAAATCATTAGATCATATGACAAATATAAGGTCTTGTCGGTTATATTTTACATTCACATTTATGGAGTGTCTCTAAGTCCAATATCTAATTCTGTAAATGGCATAACCCAGGAAAGTCACAGTGGCATCTGTTCTTGACTGAACGACACAGGGTAACTTTCACTTGTTCACTTCATCACCCTCTGAAAGGCAGGCTCAGAAACCACTTGAGTAAGACAACACAAGATCTTTAACCATAAAGTTTCTTTATTTCACATCCTGTCATATCCACCTTGTATCAGCACTTGCAACTTCAAACTGGAAGCTTGTGGCTTCATGCACAACTCCACAAACCAGAGCTTATTTATCCAGGTTGAGGGAATGTTTACACTCTAAAAGATTTCATGGAGACTGTTTGAAGAAGAGCAGTGGCGGTGTCTTACCCAACATTAAACTCTCAAACAGCATCAGTAAATAGATTAGCTTCTTAGTTATCTCAGTGTTATTTCTAAAGAACACGCACTTTTCAAGTTTTACTGCTGGATTTCACTCCAATTGACTTGCACTTATGATGTGTAGATGTTGTGAAAGGTGCTATATAAATGCAGCCTTTTCCTCCTTTCTTTTTGCACGAACATACAGCGTAATAATTAATGTGCAGATTCATTTTGCTCAAACAGGACAAATTTGCCCAATGATATAAAATACTGAGTAAGATACTTTTTCCCACATCAGTTATCATCTTAACTTAGCAAAGTAAACTGCATTATTCTGCATGTATGACTCAAAAACTTTTCATTTGAAGACTTGACTGATCACATGGAAATTTGATCTCTATTTTCTTTAATCTCTCTCTAATCCTTATGGAAATTATCAGACCTTTATCATCCATCAATAATTTGCTTATAATTTACAGCTTATGGGATATCAATATGAAAACCTCAAGCGGTCAGCTCTTAGCGACAGATAATTTCAGCATTTCTTAACTTGTGTGAACACACTAGGACAAAATTTGGAAAAAGTTGGAAAACAGTACAGGAATCCCAATAAGCTATTAACCCATGCTTACTCTTCTAAGCTTCATATTCTACATTCCCTTACATCATTATAACATGTAGCCAGCTGCAATTATATTGTTGAGGGTCAGAACAGCTGATTAAAGGGTACAGAATCATGAAAAGCGAGAATGAGTTGCAGTTTGCCTGCAATACTTAGAGCAAGCAAACATGCCCTTATGTAGGAATAGAAGAATCTGGGTATCAGCTTGGGTGTCACAGTTGTCGAAGACTCTCGTCCTTAGACATCTGAAGGCGATGTTCGCTGATTGGATATGATATTGAATTTCCACATCAATGTCAGCCTTCGATGAGAGGCAGCTTCTAAGGTAAGGGAAATGTCCCACATTTGGGAGGATTTCTCAATTGATCTTTACAGACTGAAACTTGACCTGAGACAGGTTAGTAAACGATTTGAGGTTGAGGCCGTGACCATTTCTTCGGTATGCTTCCACAAGGGTATTAAGTGAGGCTTGAAGATTCTCTTCCGAGAGAGCAGACATGACATTGTGATCAACATACTGAAGTTCCACAAGCAAGATTAGTGTCATTTTCTTCAGGGATCTCAACCGGATGAGGCTGAAATGTTTTCCATCCATCCTGTAGATAATATCCACACCACTGGGAAGTTTGTGCTTGACAGGGTAAAGAATGGTGGTGATAACAAGTAGAAGCCAGTCGATTGAGAGGAGGACAAAGGAAGCATGTCAAAGACTCCCTGAAAGCTTCCCAGATATCAATGCATGGGAGACCTTTGTTCAGAAGAAACTGACATAGAAGAAGTCCCTGTATGAAGGGACCCAATTCACGAAGAACCTCCATTGCCAAGACAGGGTATGGAAAAGGAACCAGAGAAAGGAATGCCAACGATTTCAATGCCTAGGACTGCTTCCATCTCTCGGAAACACCTGCCCAATGTGTGTGGTCAGAGTTAAGGCTCTAGGATTAGGCTTATCATCCACACAAAGACCCACAGAAACCATGACCAGTGGCACAGAATTTCCCAGGTGGACTATCATACTTGTTAGCGAGTGATTGTCAATGATGACTACGTAGGAACAGGAGTAGGCCTTTTAGCCCCTCAAGCCTGTTCTCCCATTCAATGAGATCATGGCAGTTATGTAGAGATAACACAGTATGGAGCTGGAGGAACACGGCAGGCCAGGCCAGTTTTCTGAAGAAGCGTCAGCTTTCCTGCTCCTCTGATGCTGCCTCGCCTGCTGTGTTCCTCCAGCTCCACACTGTGTTATCTTTGACTCCAGCATTGGCAGTTCTTACTATCTATGGCTGATATGTAGCTTTTATCCATTTCCCTGCCTTTGGCCCATATCCCTCAATACCCTTCACAATTTTTTTGCTTAGCAATCTCAGATTTAAAACTAACTAATCCAGCATCAAATGCCATTTGTGGAAGAGAGTTCCAAATCTCCACATCCTAGGTGTGTAGCAATGCTTCCCAACATCGCTCCTGAATGGTCTGGCCCTGATTCTCAGACTATGCACCCTGTTCAAATTCCAACCAGTGCAAATAAATTTATCTTTATCTAGTCTGCCTTTCCTCCTATTATCTTCAAGATTTTTCTCAGAACACCCCTTAACCTTCTAAATTCTGGAAAAAAAAACAGGCCTAATTTGTATAAACTCTCCTCATAACATAATACGTGAAGTCCAGGTACAATTCTTGCCAATGTGGTATTCCCTCCAAGGCTAATACATCCTTCCTAAGGTGCCGTGATCTGCTCATGGTATTCCAAGTGGAGTTTAACCATAGTTTTGTATAACTGCAGCATAACTTCTGCATCCTTGTCTTCAAGTCTTCTAGATCCTCTCCAGAAGGGAGAAAGCTTTTGGTTACTGTGTGTACAGGTATCGATTGTGCAAGTAATTTTGACCTGGAAAAGACACAGGAATGTCACATCATTGCAGAGAGTGCACTCCCAGTTTCTGCAATTCAGCACTCATGACCCTGGAGAAGGTGACAAACAGGACACAAAGTCTTCTGTCTACGGTGGGAAGCAGGTTCTTCAGACAAACAGTGTGAAGACAATAGGAACAGATAGATGAGCCATTCAATGTTAACTATACAGATGAAGTATAAAAAGATGCTTGTGCAGAGTTTGGAGGTCACACTTTCCACCATGGAAATGGGAAGCAACTCGATGAGAACACTTATTACCCAACTATGACGCAGCATCTCATGGCCAATATCACTGCCGAACAAGGTGAAGACACCCAACATGCAAGTGATGCACTGGAAGCTCAGACCAAAATCATAGAAGCAATAATCTTGGTCCCAGGCTGATGCTGTCATGGCTGAACATGCCAGCGCTGAAAGGAGCCTTCAGCATTTCGCAGACATAAGAATTAGGTTCTAACATCAGGTGTACTCAAGTACAGGAGCGCAGTGAAAAGTGTACAATGTTGCCACGCACTTTGCCATGCCAGGTACAAAATACCTAGTTACAAATTTTAGGTACTAAAACAGATTAGGTACAAAAATACAGAAATAAAGAAAAAAAAGCTAAAAGTTCTACATTACAGTCCTTCATAGTATAAATACGGAAAATAAAAGAAATAAAGTTAAAAGAGAAATTCACAGCCTGTCCACCAAAAGATCAGTAGGATTGTGAAGACACTGTGCCAGTGTGTGTGTTTGTGGTAGTAGGTGTCCAGCCTTCCACTCCCGTACTCTTCCACTGGCTTTACTGTTGCCTTTCAGGCAGCCAATACAGATTACTGACCGCTGTGCAGAGATGGTGCAATCCAAAGCTTGGCCTTCCAGCTGCTTGAGGAGGACCCGCTGTGTTCCTCACTGAAGGTCAACAGTATTCCACCAAGCATGCTACAGGAGTAGCATTGTATGTGGAAGACTAGCCCTGAGTGAGCGTAGAACGGTGACTAATGTACTTTTGTATGGAATATTACATTAATTATTTGATACAGGTGGCTTGAAATTGTTGTATTGTGTCAGCATTTACTCCAGCATTGCAGCTAACACAACACTGCACAGTGCACAACAGAGAGAAGATAAGGTTTCAGACTATCGCTGAATTGGGGAATTGGTATTGTGTTCACTGGTACTACAGTCTGGATAAACCAGCTGGAGGTGTTATTTCTCCTTCCTGCTCTTCCTCAGCTGCTCACCAGAGAACTCGTTGCAGGGGTTACACCCTGAAGAAAGGAGCTTATACAAGATGCAGTTGCCATGACCTTTGTTCTAACCAGCAGTGCAGGCTCCTCCTGTGTGGTCCACACAGTGAGAACTCTGCCTAATTTTGCCTGTGTTGGTAGCATGACTCCAACTGCAGGATGCCCGTATGTTCTTGAATCAACAGAAAGGACTTTTCACCTAGTGGTCACTTTCTTGTTTCTCAATGTGACAAATACCGATGGCAAAGCAGGCTGATTCAGAATAAAGGAACATTGGCTGTTACCCAGAAACTGGGCACACTGCTGGAGAATGTGCAGAGCCTAGTCTCAGCCCATCTGCACATTCAGATGGCTGAACCCTTTTCAATTGCTGTTCGTTTGTGTATTTAGAAGCAGTACCTAAAATGCCGTATGTGTGCAGTCATGATGGCCAAACAAAACCTCACACTACGCTGTCTGCTTCTCTCTGGAAAGTGTGATTGCTATGTACTCCACCAGAAGGATGAAGATGTGGGACAGTTGTTAGTTTGCACCCAGCATTGCACCCTTAGCGCTAATAAAACATTCCATGTAGAACTGAATTTATCATTATTCTGTATTAAATTCCCAACATAGATAACTTAAGGAAATGCAGAAAACGTTGAAGCAACTCAGGTCTAGCAGCATCGGTGGAGAGAGAAACAGAATTAACACTTTGAGTCTGACATGAATTCTGGATGTGAAACTTCAGCTCTGTTTCTCTCTCTTGCCAGATCTGCTGAGTTTCTCAAGTGATTTCACATTTCTAGCATCTGAAGTATTTCATTGGAAATAACTCCTGTCTTCCTGAATCTTAATCGAAACATGATCAAAAGCCATGAAATGATGATAAATGAAAGCACTAGGTCCAATGGCTGATTTGCAAATGGTAGATGTGCTGCATTAGATTTCCAGTACCAGGTTTGTTATTTTGTAGCAAATATCAAGCATATTCTGAAGTAAAAATGTGACTTTCAGAGGGAACAGGACAGAACAGCGTTTTTTAGAAATTAGGCATTAACCTCTGTAGCAAAAGTTCTGATCATTGGACCTCAACTGAGTTTGCCCGGAATCCATGAGACTCTTGCATCCACAACAGAAGAATGCCTCTATTTCGAAGCTGGAGTAGCAAGCTGAATAGAGGAGGCAACGTTATTCTCTACAAACAGATGTGAATGAATCACTACTTTGAGAGCTTTGTCAAACACAAGTGTGTTAAAATTACTGCCCAACTGAGGAGATAAAAATGCCTGCTGTTTAAGAAGATTTAAAAAAGCCTCTTAGCTATTGACCAATACACCTGTTTTTTGTGTAAGTTGCATGATGTAGTGAGGAAGCATGCCAATAACCCCAAGTGTCAAGCTGGTACAGAAAGCCACCACACTGGCTGTATATCTGGAGGAGCTAGTGGGATCTCTCGGGTGGAAATTTAAACAAGTATCCGATCTCATGAAAGCTGCCAAGTAAATAGTACGCCTCTTCAGCTGTATTGACTATTTTAATCTATTTAATTTGAATTGATGCACCAGCTAGCTGCAATTGCAATACAAAGGGAAATGGTGGAGATATTTGAGAATTACTGGAACAGGCCGAGAAACGATAACTAACAAAGGAACAATCGAGAATGATTGAAAGATAACTATAATTTTTCACACACACGCGCCTGGTTTTTTTCAGTCCGTTCACCAAGGTATCAAACTACCCTTAAAAATGTGACTCTCAACTCCTGAGGGATGAGTCAATGACTAGCTGATCCCTATTTATCCTTGAACTGGTGTGAGGAATGATCCATGGAAATGGGAAACGGAAACAATAGCAACCAAAGGAGGCCATTCGGCCCGTCATATCTCCACTGGATACCTGGTTCCTTTTGAAAGTCATCATGCATCTGCTTCAATCACCCTTGAGGGCAGAACACTCCAGACCATAACATTTGTAACGTAACTTTGTAACTCACCTCGGTTCTTTTTGCCAACTACCATACAGGCAATCCCCGGATTCCCATAAGACCAAATAAAACAAGGAGTAGGCCGTTCAGCCCCTCAATCCTGTTCCACCATTCAATTGGATAATGGCTGATCCCACACTCCTCACGTCTACTTTCTTTCTCCATAACCCTGATACCTCCACTGATCAAGAATCTATCTCAGCCTTAAATATACACCAGGACTTTGCCTCCACAACTCTCTGTGGCAAGGAGTTTCAAAGTTCCTTCTCATCTCAGTCTTAAATTGGTATCCCTCAATTCTGAGATTATACCCTCTGGTCCTAGACACCCCCATGGGAGAAAACAACCTCTCAACATTAACACTGTCAAGCTCCTTAAGAATGTTATATGTTTCTATGAGATCACCTCTCATTCTTTTAAACTCCAGTGAGTAGCGTCCCAACCTGTTTAGTCTTTGTACATATATCAATCTCTACAAACCATGGATCATCAAAATGAACTTTTTCTGAACTGCCTCCAATGAAATGATATCTTTTCTTAAATAAGGGGACCAAAACTTCATTCAGTACTCCAGATATGGTCTCACCAGCACCTTGTACAGCTGTAGTAAGACTTTTCTACTCTTACACTCCAATCCTCTTGAAATAAGGGTTAACATTCCATTAGCCTTCCAGATTACCTGCTGCACCTATATGTTAGCTTTTTGCTTTTTGTGCATTAGTACCCCAAATCCCCTTGTGTTGCAGCTTTTTGCAGTTTCTCTCCATTTAAATAATATTCTATTCTTCTGTTCTCCCTTCCAAAATTCACATTTTTACAACTTCGTATTTTTCCACAATATATTTCACTTGCAAACTTTGTGCCCACTTATGTAACATATCAATAGCTCTCTGCAAACTGTATCCCTTTCACAACCTGCCTTTCTACCTATTTTTGTGTTGTCTGCAAATTTGGCTACAGTTACCTCGCTTCCTTTCTCTGACTCATTAATATACAGAATATCCTTTATTGTCACGTGTACTACAATGCAGAAGCACAGGAGTACGGTGAAAAGTTTTTACAATGGCTGCCTTTTAATGGTGCCATCTTAGGTACAAGTATCCAGGTACAAACCTTACAGAGTGAAAAAAAGTCTTACACGAAGAGGATTAAAGGAAAGCAAAAGCATTACTTACAGGAGGTAGTTACAACATAGTGAAAGGGTTTTAAATTACAGTCCGATAACACGTTCCTGAGTCCATCTGTAAGTCAGGACGCAATGAAGGACAATAGAAAGCAGCCGTTTATAAGTCCAGGAAATGATCGTATGTCGAATATTTAAAATTACATCCCTGTATGGGATAACATTGGTAAACATGGGTGTTCGTTAAGTTGGACGTTTGTAAATTGGGGACCCCCTGCACATCTGTTTCCTTTGCATAATTGCCCTCTCTGCCACAGAAACCAATTTTTAGTCATTGACTCTATGAAAGCCCTTCATGGTTTTGCACAGCTTATTCTTTCCAGTTTACTGCCAATGGAAGGCAACTGCTGACATTTCTCACTATGTTGATCCAGCATCCAAAAGTCGCAAAGTTTGCCCTAGGTTTTCATGACAGAGCACAAGGTTCCTCAGAGAGGGTGGAGGTTGTTCTGTCACCTGCTAATTTCCATTGTGTGAACTCAAAAGTACTCAAACCTTCTTGTTCAATCCACCTCCTTCAAAACATTTGGAAAGTTTTCTAAATCACCCTTGTTTCATTATGTCTAAAGTCAGTATGTCAGTACAACTTAAAAGATACATGCTTGTGAAATCACCATGACATTACAGCAAGTAACCTCGGGTAGAGAGATCACATTCTCCACCTTACCTCAGATCACTTGAAGCATGACACACTAATGGAAGCATTCCACTATTTGTGACCAAAAAGCTTAATCTGGACATCAGGCACTTTAGTGTTTAAGAAATGTAATGTTTGTATATAATTACTAGCATAATAAACATCTGCAGGACTCTTCAATACTATGTTGTTTACTTCCAGTTTCTTATGTTAAAGAAGAAAACATAGGCATTAAAAAATCCACATCATGGTTAGCACTGGTAGCTGTTTATAAAACAGATTCAAAGATCTGAGTGGCAGACATTTGGAAAACCAATTGAAGACCAACTGATCAATTGCATTGGACTTCAGGGAATTGGGCAATGGGCAGGATTAGTTTCTGCCAGTACAAAGAGTTGTATAAATCTGTAGATAGGGCACTGACTAGCCAGAAGACAGAGGTAATTTTTTTTTTGATTAAAATCTAATGTCTCTCAAGATGCAAGAAATTTTTAACTCACTTAAAAAGAAAAAAGCTGAACTTACAAAATAGAACCAGAACTAAATGCTGCAGACCTTTACAGGAACACAATGACTACTCTATCTTTTTCTTTCTCTCCTTAGAAAGAAAGCCAAGAGCCTATTAAAAAAATTAAGTGATCGTAAAAATTCAGCTCTCCTCAACAAAAATGAAGTTTTAAAAATCTCTTCAAATGCTGACTTCTACTCTAAGGGGATTACCAGTGACAGACCTTGATCGGTTCCATGATCTTCCTTCTCCAAATTAGCAGGAACAGAGAAGGAAACCCTTGTAGAGTCACCTACAGGCAGGATCGTGCCTCTATAAACCTGCTGTCCAAAAAGCAGAGTTTCCAGAGATCAGGGCCAGCAAAGCAGCAGCAAAAGGAAAAAACGATGGGAAATCAAGGCAAAAATAAGGGAGAAAATTAAAGAAGCCAGAAGCAAAACCAGTGAAAGTAACAAACACACACTGCACTCTACTTCAAGAATAAAAACAAAGATCTCCAAAGAGAAATGGGAGGCAAACAGTCATGCCTAAACCTTACTTTTTTAGGTCTCAGTATCAGTTTTGTTGAGTTTCACAAAGGGTTTTTCTCTGAGGCTTTGTGGGATTTCTCTGCCTATCTTACCGAAAATGCCTCATCAACTACCTCCCCCACCTCTCTCACCTGATTTTAACAGAACCCCCTTCCTTCAGCCTGCAGTGCACAGTAGAACATGCCACCAGCCAAAAGACCAATATCCCTGGCACCTGTCATCTTTGAGAGGTCTCCATGCACCCAAGAAGTTGTTGGCAAGCTGGCATTTTCCCTCACCAGCAATTGGGGTGGCACAGTGGCTCAGTGGTTAACACTGCTGACTCACAGCGCCAGGGACCCAGGTTCGATTCCACCCTTGGGCGACAGTCTGTGTGGAGTTTGCACATTCTCCTCGTGTCTGCGTGGGTTACCTCTGAGTGCTCTGGTTTCCTCCTACAGTCCAAAGATATGCAGGCTAGGTGGATTGGCCATGCTAAATTGGCCATATTATTCAGGGATGTGTAGAGTAGGTGGGTTATAGGGGGATGGGTCTGGTTGGGATGCTCTGAGGGTCAGTGGGGACTTGTTGGGCCAAAGGATCTGTTTCCACACTGTAGGGATTCTGTGATCTATGAAATGACACTCTCCTGCACGTACAAACCCATTCTCTCACCCCCTGGTCATTTTTTAACCACTAGATCACACAGTTTAACCACTCTCAGCTCCATCCTATTTAAAACAACTCCCACGAAAGGACAGACAAAGTGAACACAAACAAAATGAGTGGAGGCTACAGCTCACCCTCACTTTGCAAACCAAATACTGGCATTATGACGAATGACTATGTTACATTCCACAATTACCTGTTGTACCCAGATCTCATCTGTTGGAACCGAGTGTCAATCCTGTTCTGTCTGGTTTGTAGCGCCTGATACAGCTGGAGCTCTGTTATGAATAAGGGGAGCTTCCTCCTGTTCTCCCATTCCCTCACCATCCAACACATCACCTCGCTGCCTGCTCCAATTGTGCAGAGCGTAGCACACCAGGATGATGCAGCACACTCTGTCCAGACGATACTGGAGAGCAATAGCCCCCACCCCACCACCCCAGACTGGCCCAAGCAGGGAACCAGCCCATTGTCTGCTCCCCCAGGGCCTTGGTTGAAGGATAGAAAGCATTGTATCCGTGCTTTGCATCAGTCAGGAGGGGTGGGGGGTGTAATGCTGTCATGAGCCTTGGTCACAGTGGGTAGCCCTTGCCCCCTGGTAACCAGACTTGTAGGGCACTGGAGTCCTCATACACACCTGGTACACCAAAGAGTTCCAGGATGTAGGAGTGGTGGCCGCTGCCAGGGTAGTGGGCACACATCTCCAGGAAGTGGTAACGGCAATCTCAAATCCCCCAAACATTAATGGATTGGAGCCCCTTCCTATTGGTGAATTCCACAGTGTTGTGATACAGCCCCCTCAATGCCACGTGTGGACAGTTAATGGCCCCCTCCACCCGGGGGATGGCAGACATGTTCCTAAATCTTACAGCCCAGTCTGCAGCACTGACCCCGTCATCAGACAACAATATGACCAATGGAAAACAGGTGTGATCCTGCACAGATGACATTGGTCACTGTCCTAAAGCATTTGTGGGAGCACGATTGACAGATCCTTGGCTCAAGGTTGATCTGCTACACTTTGATCAAAGCCAGTGTGAACAGTTCAGCAGCTACCAAAATATGCGGAACTACGAGAGTTGCGAAAGATTGTAATGAGGGATATGCTGACAGTATTAAAAATATATCTATGAAGATTTGTTCATTTTGATCATTTAGAAATGAATTTGCATATCAGAAGAAATCATTTTTAAAAGGAAAAATGCGCTAATACCACAAGTATTATGCCAGGATGTCATGCCCATGTTGCACCAGGAACACTTGGCTTTAATTGTAAAAGACAAGTGGGGCATAAACCTAGCCACGCCAGTTGTATAACTTGTGAATGCATGTGATGTACATGTTGTTCCATTCGTTCCATGAACAAAGGTAGCAACAGTGCTTGGGGAACTAGTGATAGATTATTTCTTTAACTTTCCCTTTGTTTGGTGACTTAACAACACAGCAAGCATGACCATCACTGACAAGATTAAGCGCTGTGTGTGTTTATTTGGTTTCCTGGAATTAAAAGTACCTGATGATAGATCGCTGTTGACACACAAACCATTATGGGATATGCGTACTAAGTGCGTAATAACCTATATAATAACAACAACAACTATCATCAAATAATCTAGCAGATTGAAGAAGGCAGTTTACCAGCTAACTAGGGACAGCCAATAAATGCTAGCCTGCAAGCAACAAGTGAATTAAAGAAAAGAATATATGGTGTGTACTATCAAATCCATCATCAGTAAGCATCAAGAAACAAAGCAAGATTTTCGCAATATATTATAACATTTTTGTTCAATGCCAATGGAGACGGGATTAACATCGCCAAAGCAGCATTCCTTGGAAGGAACGTGTGAGCAACTTTGTGATGCTGGATATTCATTTTCAAAGACAGAGAAGAGTGAAAGAGGTACATGATTCAGCAAGCAGGGAGAGAACTAACAAAACAAATTTTGGATGGAGAGTGTGCGTCAAAGGTTAAACATAGTTACTTAGATACCAGCGTAGGTTTCTAAAATTTGCAACCAGCCAATATCATACACACTCATTCCTGATCACGGTGCTCCATTACGAAGGAGCAGAGGCTAGGCCATACCATTGTATTACATACTAATCCGGCATGACAAGATCAGGAAGAAAACTCCGCCAATGTGCAGTGAGGTTGATGGACAAAACCAGCAGCAGGACAACTAAGTGCAACAGAGAACATGTCCCTCTCCAGACAAGTACACAACCACCACATTAGGATGAGTTGTCAAACCTCCAAAGCATTACATTAAAGTTTGAAATGTTAATTTTTGTAAACACTGTTTTACCTGTTTGTACAATTATTGAATTGACAACATGTGCCCACGTACTGCCTTGTGTATCCGTTTGGGATAATTTTTATCTTTTGGAAAAAGGGGGAGGTTGGATTATGTTTCCTGGTCAGTCTAATTTTGACAGGCATGCGCATGACATCATTATATCCCAGCATATTATATTATTAAATATTAAAAGTTTTTGAGAAGATTTGTAGCTGGGGTTGTGGATAAGGTTGTAGCCTTGCTCACCGAGCTGATGGGTTTGGTTGCAAACATTTTGTTACTCTGCTAGGTAACATGATCAGTGTGCTTCCAGTGAAGGGTCGGTGTTCTGACCCGCTTGTTATTTATATGCCTCAGTTTGCTGGGATGGTTGCTAAACCAAAGTAATAGCAACCACTGCAGCAAACCAACTTCTATCATCTATCTTAACTCTGACAACTTACATTATGACACACTAATTGAACCATGCTGTTCTGCATAACTGAATAGCTTAATATGAGAACAGACACCTAGGTTTCTAAGACATGTAATATTTGTATATCTTAGCTAATTACAATGAATATTTGTTGGATTTTTCAATGCCATGTTATCCATGCCTAGCTTTTTGAGTTAGATATTGTAAGAATTGCTACATCAGGTGAAATATCTTGCTACAAGTAAAGCCAACATCAAACTTTTAGATTAAAACAGTGGAGCTACTCTTCATAGTATTACAGTATTTATAGCCAAATTGCTTCTCCACGCTAATTAACAGTATTATGTTAATATTATTAGAACTAATCATGGAAAGATTACCATACTGTTGACTGGCAGGCATGAGCAAACATGCATATTCACCTTTAACCGGTGCTTAACAAGACAGAAAGGAATATTAATATTGTGTGCATTAACCCAAGATTAATTCTCAGGGGAAATTATAAGCATGGACAAAAAGAAATCAGATCTCTCTTAAATTACGATCCTGAAAATTTCCTGAAACACTAAACAATCTTTGTTTTAATGTGCACTGGGAGTCAAAGCTCTATGCAGTCTGGTAAATTGCAGTTAGAGATGGAAGTTGCAGTTAGAAATGGAGAATAATTGGACACGTGCACTGGTATTTGTACAGTCAGACACTGTTACGATGGAAATACTAGACAAGTCAGATCTCAGAATGAAACCTTGCTTGACAGGTTGAGTGTTTAGTTTTTGCAGTTGGTTACCATGGTGGTTAGCCACTTAAACATAGTCACACAGGCTGCAGATGTTGTTTAACAACAGCACCAAAGTTTATTATACAACAAAAGCAAACAAAACCTATTTGTACATAGATCAATTAGAAACATCCTAACATGCGTCAAAGTTTCATCCCGTTTTCCAGTATTTTTACAGATACTCAATTTCTCCCAGAGAAATATTGCTCCTATTTTAAATACTTCAATTCTTATTTCCCAGTTCTCCTCCTTGAGCACTGACACAGTTTTATTTTGGTGTCTGTGGGTGCAAATCTTTTTTGATGGCCAAAACTGTTTTTAATTTCAGATAGCTGGAACACTTCTGTACACTCCCACAACTTGGAGAGTCCATAGAACTAAAAACTACTTCTGCTAGGATGAGCTGAATTCCTGATTCTTTTGAACTCAAGTCTAAAGATAAATTAATGTCTTTTCCTTTGCTCATAAATACATAATTATTAGCATTGTATTTGTTTACACCACAGATATCCTGCCAGGCACTTGACTGAAATTTTGTGCCTTCTTAGATATTATGTCTTTCAATCGTTATTCCAAATTACTCTCTGACATTTTCTTTAAAATAAAGCACTACCGTCACAGAATTGAACAAAATCCACCTGCCTCTACTTTAAAGTCCAAATCACAAGTAAAATTAATGCAATATTCTGTACTTTTTTGATTCAATACTTATATTATTTATAATTAAACAATAAAATTTACAAAGCAATGGAGGAACAGAGAAGTCAAGTGCATTCATGAAAAGTGGTTTCTCTGCCATACAAGCAAAGAAGCAGTCAAAATAGTGATGTTACAGTACCACCTGTTATGGGAGGGTGTAATTACAATGTGACATGTTTACATCATCAGTTCCTATGCTACATGTGGGCATCGTGTTGTTCATGGAAAAGGCAAGATTGTGAATGATAAGTCAGGTCGAGGTGACAGAGGCTGCATGGAGATATAAGCTTTTAACATATCCATACGGATCATTTGTGTTGCTCTGATTGAATGTTAGAATGGGCTGGTTTCCTACGCTCCTAGAATCATAGAATCCCTACAGTTCAGAAAGAGGCCATTCAGCCCATCAAGTCTGCACTGACCCTTCAAAGAGCATCCCACCCAAACACAGTCCCCTACCCTAACCCCATAACCCTGCACTTCCCATAGCTAATCCACCTAGCCTGCACACCACAGACAATTTAGCATGGCCAATCCATGAGGGATACATAGCAGAGCTTAACAGTCTAACCACAGCCACACAATGCCTGTTGTGGGAAATGGGAGTTGGCTGACTCAGATGGTTGGATGGTTGATTTGTGATGCAGATTGATGCCAACATTGATGATGTTGGTGGGTTCAACTCCTGCACTGGCTGAAGTGACCATGAAAGACTCCCTTTCTCAACCTCTTTCCTCACCTCAGGTTAAACCATCACTAGTCATCTCTCTCTAATAAGAAAGCAGCCCATGGTCTGGAAGGATAATGACAACTTTCACGGGAAGTGGAAAAAATATCACAACTACATTCATTGGTGTGGACTTGACTCTCAGTTTAAACAAGTGAATCTGATTAATGCTTTTTTTAAAAAATCTGAGGCATATGATTCTGAAATAGAAAATTACCTCTCTTCCAGCAGTAAAACCGTTTTTCTGGTGAGCAAACATCTCACAGTCACTGCTAAGGTGACATTTATAAGTGTACAAATGGTTGAGCATATAGGAAGAGAAGTTTTGTTAAGTAATGGAGGGGGTGATGAAGTGGTTACAGCAGTTGTTCGGTTATTTATATGAGTTGCAGCAGTCACTGTTCGAAATTAGATGGAATAGTTAAGGTAACTCTTTCTTTCCCCCCCTGGATAACACTCTAAATGGGAGATGCCATCATGAATTGGTTTGCAATACCTTCTCATGAATGATTAGGAACAGGAATAAACTCTTCAGCTCCTTGACCATATGTGGCCCAATTCATCGTGGCTAATTATCCCTCAGAGCAGAGCAGGTTTGAGGATCCAAATGGTCTACTCTCGCTCTTAACTCTTGTGTCCATTCTACAGTGCCCACAAATGTCTGTACTAGCATCAGGTCCTTCAGATACTTGTGTACATTGCTCAGGGGTAATGTTAAAGCTATTCAACATCTGGGTTATTAAACAGGGCATCAGCTGGGTCTAGTTCCCATAAACCATCAATGATCAGCCTGGACAGTCTGAGAATTTTCACAATTGTTCATGCACAGAAAATACCATCTGAAGAAAATGCCCATCATCGTCAGTTGAATCTTTATGTCTGATGTGTGTCTCAGTGGTTAGCACTGCTGCCTCACAGCAGCAGGGACCCGGGCTCGATCCCACACTCGGGTGATGTGCGGAGTTTGCACATTCTCCCAGACTCTGCGTGGGTTTCCTCTGGGTGCTCCGGTTTCCTCCCACAGTCCAAAAGATGTGCAGGTTAGCGTGGATTGACCATGCTAAATTGCCCATAGTGTCCAGGGATATGCAGATTAGGTGGATTAGCCATGAGAAATGCAGGGTTACAGGGATGGGGGGTGGGGGATGATGTGGGTCTGGGTGGGATACTTTTTGATGGGTCAGTGGGTACTCAATGGTCCAAATGGCCTGCTTCCACACTTGGGATTCTATGGATTCCTCATTAGCCAGTTTGTTTGAGAACTTTGTCCACCTAAGCTTGTTTTAAAAACAAAAAAAAAGTGTCGCCTGTGTATGGGCATCCTTATGAGATCAAGACATCTTTCTGTGTGGGTTTACAGCTCCTCACTGCAGCTGGATCAGTGTATTGGGTTTGGAAAGCACAGGAAATGGTCAAGCAACTGGTAAAGGATGTGTGCATATTGGAGATGATTATCAGTATTAACTGGGAAGAAGGTATGAGAGTTTCAAATGAATTCAGAGAAGACATATTTCATTTTTCAGTTTACACACTGTGGATGATGGTGGGGATGGAATAGTTGTGTATACAGATGGCAACACAAAGAAATAGATGAGCTAAAACAGAGCTAAAACTCTGCTTGATAAATCTACAGAGTTATCAAGCAGATAATATAGTGTTGGAGAAGATGCAGAGCCAGGATTTAATATATGACTCCAAAGCTTTAAACAATCTTTTTGAATTTGAGGTATATCCAGGAACACAGATGGAATACATATGAAGAATTTCAAATGTGTGGCAGAGTTGAAGACAAATGTTTCACAATCATTAACTGAGGAGATTGCACCTCATGCAAGACTGAATGATTTATAAGTCGTGACAGTGGAGATATGGACTTGTAATCATTATGTCGAAGCTGGTCCCATGGCTAAAACATTGATTGTGGGATTAATGGTTACATCTCATATAGACTGCACTTCAATTAAAAGATCAATTGTTCAAAGGAGGTCTCAAAGCAGGCCTAGCTCTTTGTTCTGGTTGGGTCCTGAATATCTTTGTGCTTTTGGCAACATGGCAGAATCCAACCATTGTATTGGATACCTCAGTGCCCATTTTATAACAGAAGGAACATGGCACTAACTAGTTCCAAATCCCATGGCTTTGAATGGTATCACCAAAGCACAGAATGCTGGAGATACTTTGGCTATAGTTGTCTAAGCCGGAATGCAGTCAGAAGTCACATGACACTAGGTTATAGTCTAACAGGTTTACTTTAAATCACAAGCTTTCAGAGCTTTCAAAAGCACTTCACCTGACAAAGGGGCTGTGCTCTGAAAGCTTGTGATTTCAAATAAACTTGTTGGACTATAACCTGGTGTTGCACCATTTCTGACTTTGTCCACCCCAGTCAAACACGAGCAGCTCCACATCATAAGCCAGAATGGTACAAAGGCAGATTGGTCCCAGTTGGTCTTGACAATGGAGGAGAAGCCTTGAAATAGGGTGATGCTGTTGACCATGTGAAAGGCAGTAATCACAGATGAGTACCAGTTTAGATATTTAAAGTTGAGACAAGTCAGAAATTTTACTATAGACACTAATCCAGTACTTATCTCCATGTAAAACAGCGTAAGTTTCAGCTTAATT
Source organism: Rhincodon typus (assembly GCF_021869965.1). Taxonomy (NCBI): domain Eukaryota; kingdom Metazoa; phylum Chordata; class Chondrichthyes; order Orectolobiformes; family Rhincodontidae; genus Rhincodon; species Rhincodon typus. Next base: position 49,954,166 of record NC_063350.1, on the reverse strand, counting down.
ACTATAAAAACTGTTTTGCGTTCCTTTGTTCCTGCCCTGACTTAATAAAATCCTGTTATGTTGTCAGAGCCATTTTAGTTTAATGCCTTTTGCCTGGTAATAGGTTTGTTTTAACTTTGAAGATGCCCTTTTTTTATGAACTGAATTACTCAGTTAACGAGCACAGAGCCACAAATTTCCCACAATGCACCATGGTGATCCCAAAGCACCCAGAAAAATTAATGCTTTATTTCAAAACAATATGGCAGCCCACGGAAAGCAAAGAAGCAAGCACTTCAGAATTTCAAAAAGCTAATTTAACTGTCTATCAAATACAAAATTAAAGGATAACTGCACGATAATTTCTGTAATACAGCTGAGATATTTGTACAATGGTTGAAAATCACTCAGCGTCTTGTATGTTGTAATTGATTTGCAGTAAAGCTGGTTCTAAAGTTACAATATGAAAAGATTTATCTTTAACTAAATAAAAGCACTCTAATAAGAACACAATCCACAATTAATAATCTGATCGGTTCACAACAGGGAAGGGAGAGGTATTGCCTACTAGAACCAAAGGAGTAGAAGAGTTGAATGAAAAGCCATTCATTAGTAAGCACAGTAATGCTTTCAGGCATTATCGATAAGATTTGGACTGTGATGGCATCATTGGTTGCCTTAATTTCGCTGCTCCCCCCACCCCACCATTCGAACCTGTCTCCCTCTGAAATGACTGCACTCTGTGCTCTCAGATCCAATCCTGACTTAGTTATCAGGCCTGCTGACAATTGTGGGGCAGTTGCTGTCTGGCATACTGACCTCTTCATTGTGGAGACTAAGCGACAGCTCTCAGACACCTCCTCCCATCTCCCCCGGACCATAACCTCACCACCGAGCATCGGGCCACAGTGTCCACGATGGTCACCAAACTTATCTGGGGATCTCCCCACAACAGCCTCCCGGACCAACCCCTTACAGCCTGCTTCTACCTCCTTTCCAAAACCCACAAACAGGATTGTGCAGGCAGACCATTTGTTTCTGTCCAACAGAACTTATTTCTTCAACTTGATTTCTTCTAAATTGAGCTGGATTCAATTTTTTTTCTCCCCTTGCGCAGTCCCTTCCCATTTACATCCCCAATTCCTCTGATGCTCTATATCAATTTCAGAATTTCCAGTCAGTGGGCTCCAGCTGCCTCTTCTTTACCATGGTCGTGCAATCCTTTTACACAAAAAAATTCTTGGCAATCCAATATGGAGGACGGGATAAAAATTGTGGCTGTAAGAGCTGCTCCTTTATTGAGGTATTTTCAGTGTTGGAGCTGACTTCCTCGAATTTCTGGAGCAGTAATTACTGTTTCATAAGCTGTTGCATTATTTTGGAACTTTGGAATGAAAGAGATCAAAACAACAGCACTTTTAAAAAGGAGGAAATGAGAAAGAGAGAGCAGATTCCATGTGGGAGCTAAAAAAACACAGCAGCAAACCTGGACAGCTGTCTAACCGAGCAACGAACCTGCACAACTTACTGCCTCCACTGTTTAGTTTCACATATCTCAGAGTTTGTTCTAAGAAAAATAAACAAACAGTGGAATTCACAGCTGATCTTGGAAAAACCTGTATGGCGGAGCTCACAGTAAGAGAGCAGCTAAGTAGCTTATTTCATCAGAGGGTGGTGCATGTATGGAATGCACTGCCAGAGAAAGTGGTGGAGGCTGGTACAATTACACTATTTAGAAGGCATCTAGATGGGGATACGATTGGAAGGGTTTAGGGGAACATGGGCCAAATGCTGGCAAATGGGACTAGATTAATTTAGGATATCCAGTCGGCATGGGGGAGTTGGACTGAAGGGTATGTTTCCATGCTGTATGACTCTATAACATCCATCCCCAATCAGCATGGTCTCAGGACTCGCCGCTTCTTTCTGGAAGAAAGACCTGAACCGTCCCCATCCACCACCACCCTCCTCTGCCTGGCTGAGCTAATCCTTACTTTGAACAACTTCTCCTTTAATTCCTCTTACTTTCTTCAGGTCAAAGGTGTGTCCATGGGTACCCACATGGGCCCTAGTTATGCCTGTCTCTGTGTCTGGTGAATAGAACATTCCTTGTTCCAGCTCTATTCTGGCACCCACCCACAACTCTTCCACTAGGATATAAATGACATAATCAGTGCGGTTTCCCTCTCTTGTTTTGAATTTGAAAAATTTATCAATTTTGCTCCCAATTTCCACCCTACCCTCATCTTCGCCTGGTCCATCTCTGACTCCTCCCTTCCCTTCCTCAACATCTCTGTTTCTGTTTCTAGGGATAGGCTGACCACTGATATCCACTATAAATACATGGGCTGCTACAGTTACCTGGACTTTACATCCTTACAGCCTGCTTCCTGTAAGGACTCCATCCCATTCTCCCAGTTTCTCCTTCGCATCTGCTCCAATGATGTCACTGCCCGCACAGGGACCTCAGAAGTATCCACCTTCTTGCTCAACTGAAGACTGTCCACCAACTGTAGTTCACCCACTGTGTCTGACCCATCTCCCACACTTCAGCCATCACCCCTTCTGGTCCTCACTTACCACCCACCAGCATCTACATCCAAAGGATCATTAGTTGCATTTTCATCACCTCCAGAAGGATGCCGATGCCAAAACCAAACATATTCCGCAGGGACCATTCCCTCTGGGACACCCTGGTCCACTCTTCCTCCACACCCAGCACCTCGCAACTCCCCACAGCACATTCCCATCCATTCACAGTGGGGTAACACCTGCCTGTTTACTTCCTCCCTCCTCACTATCCAAGGTCCCAGGCACAACTTCTGGATGAGGCAGCAATTTACGTGCACTTTATTCAAACTACTATATTTGCTGCTCACAATGTGGTGTCCTCTACATTGGGGAGGCAAAATGCAGACTGGGTGATCACTTTGCAGAACACCTACATTCTGTCCGTAAAATTGACCCTGAGCTTCCTGTTGCCTGCCACTTCAACACACCATTATGTTCCCCGGCAACGTTTCTGTCTTGGCCTTGTTGCAGTACTCCAGTGAACCTCAGCACAAGCTGGCAGAACTATTCTTCATTTTCCACTTGGGGAGTCTGCAGCCTCTGGGGCTCAACGTCGAGCTTAATAACTTGAGAGACTGATTCTATCCTTCTTTGTTTCTTACCTATCCCCATATCCAGTCCTGTTATGACATGGGTCGCTTTTAGCACAACCAACCAATTTTCACCCACTTTCGGGGCTATTATCACATTACATCGTTTGCTTTCCATAAGACCAGCGGTAATACAGCAAAATGAGGCCAGTTGGCCCATCAAGTCCTGGTTGATCTATCTTCAACATAAATACCACATTTCCTAGCTGCTATCAGTTCTGAAGAAGAATCACCAAACTCGAAATGTTAACTCTGCTTTCTTCCCATGGACGCTGCCAGACCTGCTGAGTTTCTCCATCAATTTCTATTTTTGTACCAAACTACACTAATCCCATTTAACTGTACATGGTCCACTGTCTACTATGCTCTGCATTTTAATTGCTCATCCAGATGCTTCTTAAAGATTGCAAGTGTACCTGCCTCCACAACCCTCTGAGGCAGTGCCACCCACTAAATGAAAAAGCTTTGCTCAAAATTTCTTCAAAACAACTTACTCCTCACCTTAAACTTACAGCTTTTGGTCTTAGACACATCTACCACGGGGAAAAAGGTTCTCATGATCTTCTCTCATAAATTTGTACACCTCAATCAGATCCCACCTCCGTCTCCTCTGTTGCAAGGAAGACAAACCCAACCTGTCCAGTCTCTCCCCATAACTGAGATTTTGCTTCCCAGGCAACATCCTGTATACCCTCTCCCCACGCAGCAATCACCCTTCTAATAGTGTCGTGACCAGAACAGCATACTGTATTGCATCTGTGCCTTAATCAATGTTCTATGAAGTCCCAACAACACTTTCCTGCTCCTATATTTTAAACCCTAGCTAATGAAGGCAATCATCCTGCATGCCTTCTTCACCTTCCTGTCTACCTGCACTGACATTTTCAGGGATCTATGGACTTGTACACCAAGGTCCCTTTGTTCTTCAGTACTCTCCAGGGACCTACCATTCATTGTGTATATCCTTCCCAAAATGCATCACCTCACACTTATCAGGATCAAATTCTATCTGCTGTTGCTTTGCCCAATTTACCAACTGATCAATATCAGACTGCAGCCCGAGACCATCCTCCTCACTACCACCAACACCACCAATTTTCATGTCATCTGAAAACTTAACTAATTATACCTTCTACATTCATATCCAAGCCATTAGTGTACGCAACAAACAGCAAGTGTCCCAGCACTGATCCCTGTGGCACACCACTGATCACAGGCTTCCAATTACAGAAAAAAACTTGCACATTCAACATTTGCTTCCTACTGGAGACACAACTTTGGACCCAGTTTGCCAACTTGCCTTGGATCCCATGGGCTCTTACCTTTTGGACCAGCCCTTCATGTGGCACCTGGTCAAAGGTCTTACTGAGGACCATGTAAACCATATCAATTATCCTCACCGATATATTAGGCACCGGCTCAAAAAAACTCAAATTAAATTAGCCAGATGGGATCTCTTTCTAATAAATCTGCGCTGACTGTGTCTAATCAATCCCGGCTTTTCCAAGAGTTGACTAGTCCTGTCTCTCATAATTTTTTTCCAATAATTTCCCTGTCATTGATGTCAGGCTAACTAGTTTGTAATTACCTGGCCTAGCCCTGTTGCCCTTCTTGAACAAAAGATCCACATTAACTATCCTCATTCATCTGGCACTTCACCTTTCGCCAGTGAAGTGCCAAATCTACCCAGGGCCCCCAGAAATCTCCTCCCTTGCGTCCCACAACAACCTAGGATACATCACACCAGGCCCTGGGGATTTATGCACCTTTATGTCACTAAAACATCTAATATCTTCACCTTAAAATCTTAACGTGCTCTAGAACCTCACGATCCTCACAAATTCCCTGGTACAATATCTTTCTCCTTTGTGAACACATATGAAAAATATTCATTTAAGACCTCAACCATTACCTCTGGCTTCATACCCAGATTTCCCCTTTGGTGGTTAACAGGCCCCACTATTTCTCTTGTAATCCTCTTGCTCTTAACATACATTTAAAATGTCTTGGCTTTTCCTTAATCATATCTACCAAAAGTATTTTGCGGCCCCTCTTTACCCTCTTAATTTCTTTTTAAAGAACTGCCCTACACATTCTATACTCCTAAAGGGCCTGCCCTTTTTTTTTATATAGAACTCCTAGAGTGTGGAAACAGGCCCTTCGGCCCAACAAGCCCACACCGACCCTCAGAGCACCCCACCCAGATCTATCCCCCTATAACCCACCTATCCTACACATCCCTGAACACTACGAGCAATTTAGCATGGCCAATCCAGCTAGCCTGCACATCTTTGGACTGTGGGAGAAAACCGGAGCACCCGGAGGAAACTCACGCAGACACGGGGAGAACATGCAAACTCCACACAGTCGCCCAAGGGTGGAATCGAACACAGACCCATGGCGCTGTGAGGCAGCAGTGCTAACCACTGAGCTACCGTGCTGCCCTATGGTACCAGACACATGCTTCCTTCTTTTTCTCGATCAAACGCTCAATATCCCTTGACATCTGAAGTTCTCTGGACTTGCTGTTCTTGCCCTTCATTCTTCGAGGAACACCTCATTTCTCATTATACAATTATAAAAAAGACTCGAGGAGAAGTCAAAGAGTCATTCATCAGGTTTTACTTTGTGGGGTCTGAAATGAACCATTGCTAAGCAATTTGTACAATGAGTTTGATTTGGGATTAGCTAGTCATCAGGTATGACATGAACATTTGTCTTTACCACTGTAGATCCTGCCACAAGGCACCTGCTTTACCAGAATCCGCCATTACACTGAGGCAATTTACAGTCAGCTTGAAAAACTGAGAAGTATTTGTTCCTGTGCAATAGTTTCAGTAACAATGACATTCTTAACATAAATCAGGTCTTTGACTCCTTAAATTTTCAGAGGGATCAATGTTTATTTTGATTCCAAAATGATCAAGATTTCTTCAGCTTACACATTTCCTTGTCACATGTTCAAATCCTTGCTGCCTGTTGTCATTTCCAGTAATTGATACAATGAATTATAGAATTGGCTTAAATACTTCAGAGAATGCAATGTAAAATCCAATCCAGAGATTGATCTCAAAGCAAACTACTGCAGATGCTGGAAATCTGAAACAAACACAGAGGATGCTGGATGGAGAGAGTCAACAGATCTGGCAATTTCTGTGGAGAGAAAAACAGAGTTAACATTTTGAGTCCAATATGACTCCTTCTTCAGGCCTCAGCATTTTCTGTGTTTGTTCCAGGTATTGACCTTACTTATCCACATCTAATATGGTTTCAATCAAAAGGCTACTCAGAAAGGCTAGGTTAATAGTGATGGGAACAATTCCACACCAAGGTCTTTGCAGTGCTTTCGATATTCCAATGATAAATGTTAACCACCGGCAAATCAAAAGGGTACTCGCGTCGGAGTCTAATTCTGTTGCTCACGCTGAACTCTTTACTAGCAATATAGCTACTTTTAGTTTACCTTTTGTCGTCAAAGGTAGCGATCAGACAGATAGTATCTGCTGTAATGCTGCATTAATGTGTATGGGAGTTGCAGAAGGAAAAGAAGCAAATAGCCAATCAGACAGGAAAACAGATAAAACAATGAGAATGAAACAAAGACAAAAAATAATGGAATGAAAGAGACAGAAGAGGATAAACTGAGGAGAAATGAAAGTATTCTGTTGTTCATCCTTCCAAAGGAGTATGTAGTCTGTGCTCCCTTCCTCATTGCGGATTGACAAAACTGTTTGAGGCGTCGGTCATTAAGACTGAAGGAAGTCTGAAGCATTCTATTGCTTTCTTACTGCCTTTTATACTACCTAACCCTATCTTTCTCCATGGAAGGTACTAAATAGACAGTGCCCTGTAGCACAGAATGAGTTACAGCAAGCAAATTGCAGCTTGAGCACAGACAAGAAAACACTTCAGTTGAACGTTCAGTTGAACATATTTCTGATGAAGGGTCTAGGCCTGAAACATCAGCCTTCCTGCTCCTATGATGCTGCTTGGCCTGCTGTGTTCATTCAGCTCTGCACCTTGTTGTCTCAGTTGAACATTGACCTCCTTGGAAACTTATGGCCCAATTTATTTGAAGTGAAGGTCATTTTCTCCAACAGCTTTCTCTTAAAAAAAACAAAAGGGTGGCTGAAAGGTTTGAATAAGGAAAGAGCTAGGTCAGGCTTTTAAAGGATCGTTCATTTTTTAACAAGAATGCTATCAAACTTAATAGAAAGTGAACAGAGAAGCTGTTACCGAGGAACAATATCTCCTAGTTCTGTGGCTTGGACTTGGGGGAATCTAAAGAATATGAGGCAGCCACACTGGGATGAATCCCAAAGCACAGCTCGGGAGTAGGCCTGACTATCCATTCCACAGAAGTTGGCGGGGAATTAAGACCTTTTACATTCCCAAAAAGAATGATATTTTAAGTTCACTGCAACTTTATGGAGTAAATCATAGAATCCCTACAGTTCAGAAGCAGGCCATTCAGCCCATCAAGTCCACATCTACCCTCCGAAGAGCATCCCACCCAGATCTACCCTCCCACCCAACCCCTATAATCCTGCACTTCCCATGGCCAATCCACCTAGCTTGCACATCTCTGCACTGTGGGAGGAAACCGGAGCACCCAGTAGAAATCCACGCAGACACGGGGAGAGTGTGCCAACTCCACACAGACAGTCACTCGAGGGTGGAATTGAAACTGGGTCCCTGGCACTGTCAGGCAGCAGTGCTAACCACTGAGCCAGCATGCTTTCCAAGCACGGCCTCTCTTTCTTTCTGCATGTTGGGGTCCCTGGATCAGTAAAGGCAGTCTCCCTCCAGGGCTGGAGGCTCAATGCCTCGGAGGAGTGACTGTGGATCGTTCAAATGATCCAGCTGAGGAGGCCCGCTCCCCCCCCACACCCCCCTTCACCCTGGGGGAGTAGCATCTTCCATAATTAGAACGAAGAACACAGAACAGTACAGCACAGTACAAGCCCTTCGGCCCACAATGTTGTGCCGACCTATTATCCTACTCTAAGATCAAACTACCCTGCATACCCTACATTTTACTGTCATCCATGAGCCTATCCAAGAGTCGCTCAAATGTCTTTAATGTATCTGACTCCAGTACCACCGCCGGCAGCGCATTGCACACGCCCACCACTCTGTGTAAAAAAAACAAAAGGGTGGCTGAAAGGTTTGAATAAGGAAAGAGCTAGGACAGGCTTTTAAAGGATTGCTCGTTTTTTAACAAGAATGTTATGAAACTTAAGAGAAAGTGAACTTCTGACATCTCCCCGAAACCTTCCTCCAATCACCTTAAAATTATGCCCCCTCGTAATAGTCATCTCCACCCTGGGAAAAAGCTCTGGGTATCCACTCTATCTATGACTCTCCTCATGTTGTACACCTCTATCAAGTCACTTCTCATCCTTCTTCGCTCCAAAGAGAAAAGCCCTAGCTCCCTCAAACTTTCCTCATGAGATCCGCTCTCCAGTCCAGGCAGCATCCTGGTAAATCTCCTCTGCACCCTCTCTAAAGCTTCCACATCCTTCCTATAATGAGGCAACCAGAACTGAATACAATATTCCAAGTGTGGTCTAACCAGGCTTTTATAGACCTGCATCATAACCTCGCGGCTCTTAAACTCAATTCCTCAACTGTTCATCATCCCTCATAATTTTCATCCGGATCTATGTTGAGGAGCCTAGCAGTCTCCCAACTTCTCTCAGGGTGGTTCTTCAAAGCTTATGGCAACATCAAGGGTTTGCTTACCATCCTTAGCAGGATTGCAAAAGCAACAGCAACCAATTAGGAGACCAAATCTGGGAATACAATACAACACACACTGTACATTTTTGAGAACATAAACAGAAGTTGCTGGAAAAGCTCAGCAGGTCTGGCAGCATCTGTGAAGAAAAAAAATCAGAGTTAACGTTTCGAATCCAGTTCTGAGGAAGGGTCACCAGACCCAGAACGTTAACTCTGATTTTTTTTTCTTCACAGATGCCGCCAGACCTGCTGAGCTTCTCCAGCAACTTCTGTTTTTGTTCCTGATTTAGAGCATCCACAGTTCTTTTGGTTTTTATTTAGTACGTTCTTGAGACCCCAGTTTTGCCTGACTTTGGGGTCCCAAAGCCTGCAGCAAAATCCAACTCAGAAAATGACAATGGGAACTAAAACTCATTCCTGAAACATCTTTTTATTGCTAGTCTTTAATACATACTATATCATTTTTGTGGTCTATTAGATGATGGTAGAGACATAATTTTCCCAAGTGTCATCAATTCAAGAATTACCCGTTAGATTTAGATTGGAAAATTGCAAATGTAACTCCATTATTTAAGAAAGGTGAAAGAAAGAAACCAGAAAATTATAGGCTTGTTAATCTAACATCTGTTATATAGGTTATTGCAATCTATAATTAGAGGCAGAGTGACCGAGTACATCAAGTGTGTTTCAGCTGATTGGATATAGCCACAATATATTTGTAAAGGTTAGATCATGTGTAACAAACCTAATGATATTTTTTGAAGACACAATTAATGTGGTAGACAGAGAAATATCTTTGTATTAGAATTGTCCTCTCAAATTGACATTGTCCCTCTATTTACCATAATGTTTCCACAGCTTTTGATCTTTTCAATTGGAAACTCAATTCCATATTCAATGCAATAGTCCCCAGTACAACTTTATTTTCTGTACTCTGACCATTTCCCCAATATGGCCTTCATCTTCATTCCTTTAATGGACAGATTGAATAAGACAACTTGCTTAGTTTCTCATTGGTAAATCTGGTCGATCCTCATGAATCATTTTTGGGTCCTGCTGTCGACTGTAAAAAATGTTCAGTTTCCAGGATCCTCCTAAACTGCAAAGGAGATTCTCCAGTCGCTTAACTCGGTCACAAATCACCTTCTAACATCTTTCTCCAGCTATTTTTTTGGCGTCAAGGTTGAGAACATTCAATTAGCTGGCTGTCACATACATCGCTTCACCCAACTCATCACGCCAAATGTCCTCAAAGGGTCCTTCTTGCTCTAGACCCAAACTTCTTGCCTTCTCTAATTTCTCTCCTGTCTTCACTCATGCCCTCTCTGAGCGCATCTCATCCATAAGACACATCTCCTGCATTCTCAACCCTACTCCACTAAAGCACTGACCACTGAACTTCCCTTCCTGGCTCCATGCTAGCGAGATCTTTAACTGTTCTCACTCCTCAGGTTCTGTCCCTCTCTCCTACAAACGAACCATCACTTTATTTCGCTTCAAAATTCTAATCTTTGGCCACCCCATCCTTGCAAACTACACCCTAAAGGAAAATCCTGTCATACTTGGAAATGAGCGTATTGGTTGTACAGAAGATCTGATTTGAAGTGTAGATGTCGAACTGATCAATACGCCTCATTCACAGCTTTTACTGTTTTTTTGTTTGCTCCTTTCTGGGTACCTCCAGGTTCCCTTTTCTCTCCAGAATTCTCGAACATGCTGCCACCACCCAAATACAAGCTCACCTTTCCAAGAAAGTCATGCTTCAGTCCCTCCAAATATGTTTCTGTCACGACTATGGAGTACCAAAACAGTTCTTAAAGTCACAAATGACTTTCTCGGATTGAAACTTAATTCAGGGTCCAGAGGCTGGCTATGTTTGTGCCAGGAGGCTTGGGTTCAACTCCTACCTGCACGAGAGGCATGTAATAACATCTCTGAACAGGTTAATTAGGAAATATCTACACGTTAGCCATGACTGTCAGATCAGGCATACATCAGCTGTATGGTCTTATCTTGCTCTATAATAATACAGGTAATGCTATGAAAGTGAGAACAACACAGTCTTTTTCTTTTTCTTTCAGAGTCAAGGCAAATTTCATTTTTATTAAAACGCATCTTGGGCTTTTAACTAGTGCTCAGATTGAATTTTTCAACTCCACATTATTCTGTGAAAGCTAACATATATTTTCTTAATAATAACAGAAAATGCAAAAGCAAGTTGATGGCATTTGGTCAGAACAGATCATAACCAGTACTTTCTGTTTCTAATTCAGATTCCCATCATTTGTGGCATTTAAATTTTTTTTTTTTTTGCATATTCTCCTTTCATAAGAATTTGATTTTTAATCTCAATTCAGTTCTAAAGCTGACAGTACAGAGTAAGATGATATGCAACATCTACCAGTTGTTATTTAGTATCTTGGGGGTAGAATTGCAGTCGGGGGTTCTGAGAAACTTGACCTGTAACTTTGGTGAAAAATTGACATAAACTGTTTTGGTGCTTGTGCAAAACATCAGTTGATCTTCCAATGATATCAGGGCAGGAGAGCAAGTGAACTCTGTAGTGATTCTACTCACTGGTATTTACACAGGGAAGGTCCCGAGGGTTTCAGTTAGATTAAAGGTGGTCCTGTGCTTTGAGTACAGCAAACAGAGGCCTGAATTTTAACAACTTTAGGAAATGGCCTACATTTTAGCACTGAAGGCAAGGCATACCATTTTAGAAGCTAGGCTAGGTAGATCCTAGACTTGCACAGATTTGGGACATTGTTATGGATTTTGACAGCTGTGGGATAGTTATCCTGGATTTCGGAAACATTGTGGATTGGCTGCTGGGTTACTGTTTGGATTTGCTAGGATTTAAAACTGTAACTTAAGGTCCAAACTAGAATAATTGTTAAGCAGAACTTGAGATTTGGTAGGAACGAAAACAGATGATGCTGAAAATACTCAGCAGGTCTGGCACCATCTGTGTTGAGAAAAATAGATGTAATGTTTAAGTTCAATCATCTTTCTTCTTTTCCGCTATTTTGGATTCACGGTCTCATTCATTCACTTCAATTTTGGGTGACTGGGGATGGAATATTGGTTCATTGGATGGATCCTTGATGTCTATTGTAGATTTGGAGTAGTTTTGTCAGTGCAGACTCATTGGGCCAAATGGCCTCTTTTATACTGTACATTTCTATGATTCTTTGAGATGAGGCAGACGGCCTGACAGTAATTTAGTTGGATGTCCTTATACTGGCGGCACTGGTTTGTAACTTTGAGAAATTTCCGCTAACATTAAATTTGACAGTTCTTAGAAACTTTTCTCTGCCACTTTCCATTTATCTTCCCTGCACTACTGTCCATCAGAAAGATTACTTGTAAAGACCACTGCATGTCTTTCTGTCTCTCTCTCTCTCCCTCTCTCAAACGTGTAATCAATTCGAATATTTAGATTTTCTAACCATACAAAGCACAGGCATTAATTTGAGATTTTCAATTTGTTTTCAAGATGCAACTAATAAGAAACACAGGACATTTTTTGTTTGTCGTTTAACAAAAACATTTCAAGGACAAAGTGATTTTTTTTAGAACTCTCTGGAATATTTATTCCAAAGACTGTTCATTTCCACCCCCGTGTCACTCATCTGTATATCGATTTCAATCCATCACCTGTTGAAAGTGTTGCCTATCTGACCACTCCAGTGTTCATCTGGCTAACCTCCAATCTTCCATTTATACGCTCAACAAATAGTCAAAACCTCTGCTGCATATATCCTGTTAGAAAGCTGTCAATCCAGCATTACTAATTTTGTGGATCTTTGTGATTCTCACTCCCAAAACAATAATTTCAAAGTCATATTCTCTTATTGAAATCCTTCAGTGATCTTTTCCTTCATGACCTCCTGTAGTCCTACTACTCTGTTCCCATCACCATGAGTTTCCTATTTATCTACCACTGGTTGCCAGTGAATATCCTTTCCCTTTGTCTCCTCAACTCCATGGCCTGTAATTTATTCCCTAAACAATTTCTCCTCTCTACCCCTCCCATCTTTCAGGACCTTCCATGACCAAACTGATGGTCACCCCCAAATTCTTCTTTGATTTAATGTTCATTTTTCCTTCAGATTCAGTAAAGTGCTTCGGGATTAAGTTTTCCTGCATCAAAGCACTATGTAAATATGAGGTGTTGATTGGGGAAAAGTCTCTATATTATTTTTATACTATGATCCCTCAGGAAGAAATGCAAATATGTACTCACTCATGTGAGTGGATCAAGCATGTTTCAAATTCACCTCAGAAGGCATTGCTGGGGATTCAGATTGAGATAACATAGCTGATCAAGCCAGACATGAACATCGGTGGCAGGATTAACTTTTTTTAAATTGACCTCTTTTATTAATCAAACTGTTCTGAAATGTTATTACACACGTTTGGAGCAGATGGGACTTGAATCTAGAGCTCTCTGTTCAGAGGTAGGGACACTGCCACTGTGCCACAGAGGAGCCCCTCAGGATTAATCATTACCTTGACCAGTGTGGAACAAGGGAAATTATTATAGCCCATCGAGAAACAGCATGCTTAGAGAAAGTGATTGAACTGTGGAAAACCAACAAGAAATCAAGTCAATGTAATTTTTTCGAATTAAGGAATGCTAACAGCTCAATCAATGGATTTTCAGGGCTAATGACATTTAATCATGCAGCAGATTGTATTTAGATTCTAGTTAATGTCTGAATATTAATTGTTTTGCCTCCTAGTTGTGGACTATATATCTACTTGCTTTTGTTTTGAAATGTGATATAATTCTCACTAATGAATTGTATGTAAAATATGAGGTTGGTTCAATGCGTAGGGCTTGTATTTTTCTTCTTTGGAACAACGTTACTACCAAGGCATCATTCTCCTCCAAATGACACAGGTACTATTTACTCTCTGATACTTCATTCACACTCCTGCTCATACACCTGATAGACTTTATCAACGCTTATAGGGGTATGATAGGAAAGTGGAGTCAAGGATTATCAAATCAGCTATAAGCCCATAGACTGGCAGAACAGACTGACTAGAAGGGCTGAATAGCCTACTGTTGCTCCTATGCCTTCTAATCTTAGTAGCTACATTGCACATGCGAATCTGGACATTGACGGTTTCCAAGCAATTCAGCTGCACAGGACTCAACAGGACAGCCCCATCCTGATCATACTCATGGTCGAGGTCATGTTTTTTTCCCCGTTTCATCCATCAGTGATATACAGAGATAATATATGCCTGATTAGGAGTTTGGTGTACACAAAATGTTTTCTCTCAGCCTACAACTGCTCGCTTACAGTTTAGTTTCTCTTTCTTACTATCCTCAACTAGGCTTAAATAATCACACACAATGCAGAGAAGCCACACAGATACATTGAACAGTTAAACACTACAATTTCCAGCCAGACCTTGGATTGTAATCCAAATCAGAAAGACTATCTGAATCCTTCCTTCCTTGGTCCAGGATTATGAAGGCCAAAGATAGTCTCCCACCTGCTACCAATGATGTGTAATCCTTAAACATGGTGCAGACTGGGGCATGAACTTGGGAACTTTTGGTCCATATAATCGAGTATCACATCATGTGCTTCAATAACCCACTTCATCACAGTATTGTATAGCAACTGCTCTTCCCAAGACCAAAATAAACTATAAGAAGTTATGACCACAATCCAAGCCAGCACACAAACCAGCCTCCCATCAATTGATTTCATCTATACTTCCTGCTGCATCAGGAAAGCCACATAATCAAAGACCCCTCCCACCCCAGTTATACTCTTTTCCAACCTCTTCTGTTGGGCAGAAGACATAAAAATTTGTATACACGTATGGACAGATTCAAGAATAGCTTCTTCCTGCTCTTTTGAATGCTAACGTTGATCTCTCTCTCTTGCGCCTTCTCTGCAGCTGTAACATTGTATCCTACACTCTGTTCTGTTACCCTGATGCATTTGTATAGTAGGATCTGCCTGTAAAGCATGTAAGATGACACTTTTCACTGTAGCTCAGTAGACATGACAGTAATAAATCAAACCAAATCATCATGTTCTAAGCCCAGAAGTAGCTGTTATCTTCAAGCTTCACATAAATCTTCTCTTCCATCTAAGGTAAGTGGAAGGAAATGAAGACTTGAGATTCTGGGTACACAGGCCCATATGAACATTGACTGTTTCTTATGCAATCTGCTTAAATCTTTGCCAAATCCTAATTTTGCATTGCTGAAATTTTGTTTTAATTCTTTCACTGATGTGAGCATCAATAGCAAGGTCAGAATTTGGTGCGTGTACCTGTTCTCGAGAAGATGGTGTTGAGTTGGAACGTTTCGCTACCACTACAAAGCCAGCCAATTGTGAACCTCTGGAATTTAGAAGAGATCGAGGTGACTTAAAGGGGACTTGGCCGGGTGGATGTGGAGAGTACGTTTCTTCTTGTGGGAGAATCTAGAGCCAGGGATCGTAGTATAAAAATAAGGGGATGCCTATTTAAAACAAGGATATGGAGACTTTTTTGTCCATCTGAGATCATTGAGAGTCTTTGGAAATTCCCTTCCTCAAAAGGCAGCAGATGCAGAATTATTTTTAAGGGAGAGCTAGGTGGATTGTGGATTACCAAGAAGATGAAAGATTATCGAGTGCATGCAGGAATGAGAGTTGAAGTTAAAAACGGAAAACACAGGTAAAGCTCAGCAGATCCAGCAGCATCTGTGGAGTGTAATCAGAATTAACGTTTTGGGACCAGTGACCCTTCCTCAGAACTGAAGGTCTGTCACTGGACCCGAAATGTTATTGCTCTCCACAGATGCTGCCAGACCTGCTGAGCATTTCCCGTGTTTTCCGTTTTTGTTTCAGATTTGCAGGGTCTGCAGTTCTTTTGATTTTTAAAAATCACATCAACCATTCTTAGAAAATGACAGAGCAGGTTTGAAGGGCAGAATGGCCTATTCTGGTTCGTAACAAATTAACTAGATACTGCTTGGTCTGGCCAGGTTTCTCAAATAATGAGCTCAACTATCTATGCTCCACATTGTGGCTCTACCTCTGAGCCAGGAGGTTTGGGTTCAAGTCCCAACTGCTCCAGAGGTGTGGAGCAACATAACTGAACCGGCTGATTTTTTTTTAGAAAAAGACATTAACTTGCGTCAAAATTCAGTTTATGTGGGATAATAAAGTGTGGAGCTGGAGGAACACAGCAGGCCAGGCAGCAAAGGAGCAGGAAAGTTAACATTTCAGGTCAGGACCCTTCTTCAGAAATGGGGAAGGGGAAGGGAGCTCAGAAATATATAGAGAGAGGAGGGGTGGGGTTGGGGAAGGTAGGTGGGATGTTGATAGGTGAGTGCAGGTAGGCAGTGGTGGGGATTGGTCAGTGAGGTGGGAGGGGCGGATAGGTGGGAGAGAAGATGCACAGGTTATGTCAGGTCAAGGAGGCGGGATGAGAGGGAGGGTTGGTCATGGGATGAGGCTGGGGGTGGGGAGATTTTGAAATTGGTGAATTCTATGTTGAGGCCACATATTCAGCCTCGGAAGCCTACAACCCAATGACCTAAACGTGGAATTCACCAGCTCTAAAATCTTCCCACCTACCCAGCCTCATCCCATGACCAACCCTCCCTCTCATCCCTGCCTCCTTGACCTGACACAACCTGTCCATCTTCTCTCTCACCTATCCACCCCCCCACCTCACTGACCAACCCCACCACTCTCCACCCGCACTCACCTATTGCCATCCCACCTACCTTCTCCAGCCCCACCCCTCCTCTCTCTATTTACTTCTGAGCTCCCTTTCCCCTCCCCATTTCTGAAGGAGGGTCCCGACCTGAAAGGTCAACTTTCCTGCTCCTCTGATGCTGCCTGACCTGCTGTGTTCATCCAGCTCCACACTGTGTTATCTCTGACTCCAGCATCTGCAGTTCTTGCTATCTCTGAGTTTATGTGGGAAATCTGTTTCAAATCTAAAGCAACGTTCCCATGTGAGAAGAGAGGTGGCTGCAAGGAAGTGGGAAGAGTTGGCCATTCTCTCATAAATGTATTCAAAATAGGTCCAAAACATGTGTCAAAATTTGACATTGTGGGTGGGTGGGAGGTGGGAGAAATAAAAAACTAAATAGGAAACTAAAGCAAAAAATAAAAATCCAGCATGAAGCACAACGTGAAGGCTTTGCAAGAGATGAATCAGCATTTTGCTTTTACAAATTATCCTGCCAAAGAACAATAACATACTCCATCTGTTTGCATGGTATCGCCTGGGTCAATGGTTCATACCATCCATGACTGTGATCTGAGTTTTATTTTGCTTTGAAATATTCCAATTCTTTTAATCTTTTTCTCCTTCCCTTAGAGATGTGTAATAATGGCTTTATCATATGAGGTTGAAAAGGTTATTGACAGAGTTTTTTTTAAATTTGTTCAAGGAATGTGGGCATTGTAGCCCAAGCCAGCACTTGTTGCCCAGGGATAGGTGGTGGTGAATCCACAGGAGACTTTGTGTAGACATCATAGGTCTATGGGCAACCATAATACCGTTCAAAAGAGAATTCCAGGGTTTTGATCCAGTAACAGTGAAGGAATAGTGATGTACATCCAAGTCAGGATGGCATTCAATTTGAGGGAAACTTACAGTTGGTGATGTACTCATGGATCTGCTGCCTTTGTTATCTAAGTGGTAGAAGTTATGAGGTTGGAAAGTACTATGATGGAGCGTTAGTAAGTTATAGCAGTGCATCTTGTCGATGAAATACACACTTGCCACTGTACATCAATGGGTGAAGAGAGTGAATGTTGAAGGGTGCTAGATGGGGGTAGCTATCAAGTGGGCTGCTTTGTACTGGACGGTATTGAATTTCTAGACTGTTGTCTGAATGGCAGCTTTCCAGGCAAGTGGAGTCTATCCCATCACACTCCTGAATTGAAGATAGTGGAAAGGCTTTAGGGAGTGAAGAGGTGAGTTACTCACAACAGGATTCCAAGCTTCTGACCTGGTCTTGTAGCCTCAATATTCATGGCTAATCCAGTTCTGTTTCTGGTGAGTGGCAACGCCCAGAAAGTTAATAGTTGGAAATTTAGCAACAGTAATGCTATAGAATGTTAAGGAATGGAGGTTAGATTTTGTCTTGCTGGAGACACTCATTGCCTGGCACTTGCACAGCACAAATGTTACTTTCCACTTATTGGCAATCCTCAATGTTGTCCCATGTCTAGCTACATTTGAACACAGACTGCTTCAGTATCTGAGGAATCATGAATGGTGCTAAGCATTGTGCAATCATCAGTGAACATCCCCACTACTAACCCAATGATGGAGGGAAGGTCATTGATGAAGCAGCTGAATATGGTTGGTCCTAGAATACTACCCTGAGGAACTCCTGCAGAGATGTCCTGAAGCTGAGGTGACTGACCTCCAACAACCGCAACTATTTTCCTTTGTGTCAGGTATGACAAAAACCACTAGCAAATTTTCTTTGATACCCAGTGACTCCTGGTGTACTAGGATTCCTTGATGCCACAAATACTATTGGATGTCAAGGACAATCAATCTTATCTCAACTTGGAATTCAGCTCTTTTGTTCGTACATAGATCAAGGCTGTATTTAGGTCAAAAGCTCAGTCAGCCTAGCAGAACCTAAACTGAGCAGGTTATTGCTTTCCAAGTTCTACTTGATAGCACTATTGACGACGACTTCTATAACTTTACTGATGGCTGAAAATAGACGATAGGGCAGTAATTGACTGGATGGGATATATCCACCGTTTTGAGGACAAGACATACCTGGGTAATTTTCCAAATCGTGGGGTAGATGCCCGTTTTGTAATTGCTCTGGGACAGCCTGACTGGGGTGTAGCTTGTATGGAGCGCAAAGCTTCAGTACTATTGCCAGAATACTGTCAGGGCCCATAGCCTTTGCAGTGTCCAATACCTTCAGCTTTCTCTTGACATCACGTGGAGTGAACTGAATCGGCTGAAGGACGATGTCTGTGATGCTGAGGGCACTACAGGAGATAGATGCAAATGCTTCAGCCTTGTATTTTGTATTCATGTGCTGGGATGCCCCATCAGTGAGGATGGAGATATTTGTGGAGCCTCCTCCTCCATAACTGAATGCAGGACGACTGCTGAGCTTAGATTTGATCCGTTGATTTTTGGGATCACTTAGCTCTGTCAATTGTGTGCTGTTTCTGTCGTTAGACAAACAAGTATTTCTGTTATAGCTTCACCAGGTTGACACCTCTTTTTAGTTGTGCCTGGTGCTGCTCTGGACTTGCCCTCCTGCATTTTTCATGGAACCAGAGTCGATCCCCATAGTAATGTCAAGTGGGGGACGTGCGTGAGTGTGAAGTTGCAGATCGTGGTCGAATACAGTTCTGCTGCTGTTGGTTGAACAGATCTGACAGCTGAGCGTTCACGAGATGCTGTGGCCAAAGTCTATCCCGTTCAGCATAAAGATGCAACAGAAAGTGTTCTCAATGTAAAAACTGAACAGAGGCTCTATTGTCCAAAGCTGAATTTTCATTCACCCATTACCCCTCTTCTCATTGACCAATGTTTGCTCCCAAGAATGCATTGATTTTAAATCTCTCACTCTTGTTTCAAAGTTCCTCAGGGGCCTCAGAATTACTTACTGCTGTAACAATCGGAATTGTTGCAGTGCTGCAAGCCCTCTCCACTCCTGTAATTGTAGCTTCTTGTACATTCCTCATTTCTAGTAATTAGTGGCTGTGCCTTTAGCTGATGGTCCTGAACTCTGGAATTCCCTCCCTAAACCTTGCTTTCCCTCCTCTTTTAAACTTAAGCCACTGCCCAATTTTTTGGTCATAGTTTTTAATAACTCTATGTTGCTTTATAACACATTTTGACGGGAAATGTTTATTTTTCTACTTCTTTTTCTTCATCTATGGAATGAGTGTGTTGCTGGCTCGGCCATCCTTTGCCCATCCTTTTACACAGAGGGTAGTTAAGAGAGCAGCAATCACATTGCTGTAGGTCTGGAGTCACATGGACACTAGGCCAGGTAAGGACGGCAGCTTCCTTCCCTAAAGGACATTAGCAAAGCAGATGGGTTCTTCTGGCAATTGACTACAGTCTCACCGTCACCATTAGATATGTTGTTGGTCCTTCAAGTCAGTGCTCCTAATAACAACATTATAAAGTGTTGGCTGCCTGATAGCCATTTCTAGCAGAATGTTTCTTGCTGGATACTGTGAGATTGTGGAGGACGACTGTGACATTAACGGATTCAGTCGGTACCATATGTTGTCTGAACATTGAGTGTTTAGTATAAAAGCTCTACCAGAATTAGTTCATTATCATTTGTCATGGCTCTTGAGAGAAAGAAGAATCTCAACAGTCATAGTCGACACAATGGGACATTATAAACTCTAACCTCATCCAAAATATTCTCTAAACTGGAACTGAAGACGGTGATGCTTCATCAACTTAACAGTCAACAGATTCTAACATCATCTTGCCCAAGTGTTTCATCAATATAATTTGATATTTCAACTTGAACACACCCTGCTACTTATAGCACTATCTTACATTTCGATTTGGTGTTTGTTTTGTTCACTGCAATGTTGCAATTTCACACATGGGTGACACATCTGTGAATGAAATTTATGTCAGTCAATTGAACCACAAACAAGTATGAACTGAAAAATCACTCAACAGTTTTTCCAAATTTACAAATAACTGGAAAGTTTTGGAAGCATCATTGTTTGATGTGCTGGTGGGGGCTGGGGACTTGGGTGACATGGATGGGAGAAATTAAACCTGCAGGAACTGTGTAGCACTTAGACAGAAGTTGTGTTGTTTGGTTTTCCTGAGTTGTACCACACAAATCTGATTCCTGGTAGAAGACAATGCCACCTCATCAATTTCATGAGGATGGGCATACATTTTGAAAAACATAATTTCAATGGAGTCTGAGCACACAGACTATGCCTGAAGCAGACACATTCACAAAGAATTGGCACAAACTGGATTTAACTCTTTGGTGTGCGTGGATTTGAATACTGTTTGTGGAGGGACGGTTGGAGACTAGTACAATGCAGCCTGGGTCCTTTCCACTGCCTGCTTGTCCAACTGCACCAAATTGTCTGGACATGTTGCTGGAGATGTCAGAGGAAGGGGGAAGTAGAAGGAGGAGTTATCTATTTTTGCACCTATTAACGTCCTAATGTGGCCAATGAATGAATAATTAAGGGCCTTATCCAGCACCCACCTTGATAATTTCCCCATGGCAGGGTAGCCCCATGCCAAGCAGGTAGCTATGGTCCAGAAGGGGTGATGGAGCAGGGGAACTTCCTCTTGTTGGCCCTTTGTGTACATCAGAGGCACTCCCGGCCAAGATCACATTTCAAATTTACCCTTCTCTCTGACTTTTGAGACACAGCCTCCGACTCCTCCATCTCTACAATGGGGAACCTGCAGGGTCCCTGAGCACAACTCCCACTTACGCTGAAAGGACGACCATCTGGCCATTGGAAAATCTGGGCCGTTATTATTATTCAGACTACATTTGGCTAAGAGTTTGGAAACGAAACCGTTGGATCTCAAAAGCTCTCCATCGGGAGACTGCAGTTTTATTTCGTTATAAAGTCATAGAGTCTTACAGCACGGAAACAGGCCCATCGATCTAAGCAGTCCACGCCGAACATAAT
Organism: Rhincodon typus; assembly: GCF_021869965.1. Lineage (NCBI taxonomy): Eukaryota > Metazoa > Chordata > Chondrichthyes > Orectolobiformes > Rhincodontidae > Rhincodon > Rhincodon typus. The sequence continues at coordinate 49,932,613 of NC_063350.1, read as the reverse complement.
CCCAATCTAAACTAGTTCCACCTGCCTGCTTCTGGCCCATATCCCTCCAAATCTTTCCTATTCACGTACGTATCCAAATGTCTTTTAACTGTTGTAATTGTAAACACATTCACCACTTCCTTGGGATGTTTATTCCACACATCATCCACCTTCTGTGTAAAAGATTTGTCCCTCATGACTGTTTTTTAAAATCACTCTCTTCTCACCTTAAAAATGTGCCCCTAGTCTTGAAATCCCCCATTCTAGGGAAATGATAACTACCATTAACTCTATCTATACCCCTTACTATTATATAAACTTCCATGAGGTCGCTTCTCAACCTCCTACGTTCCAGTGAAAAAGGTCCCAGCCTATCCCTTCCATACCCAGCAACATCCTGGTAAATCTCTTCTGAACCCTCTCCAGCTTAGTGATATCCTTCCTATAACTGGGCAACCAGAACTGGACACAGTACTCCAGAAGAAACCTCATCAATGTCCTGTAAAACCTCAATGTGACTCCCAATTCCTATACTCAAAGATCTGAGCAAGCATGCCAAATGCCTTCTTAACCATCCTATCTATATGTGATGCAAACTTCAAAGAATTATGTACCTGAACCCCTAGGTCCCTCTGTTCTACAAACCTACACAAGGTCCTATTGCATAAGTCCTACCCTTGTTTGTTGTATCAAATGCAATTCGCCTCAATACCTCGCATGTTTGTGTCTGTTGTAAAATAATTGATGAACGTCGACTATAATGATTTGGCAACAGTTCTATCATCATAGCATGTGAAAAGTAGGACGAAGGAAAGCAAAGCAAACACAAAATGTGTTTGAGAAACTCACAGTTCTGGCAACATCTGTGGAGAGAGAAACAGAGTTAACACTGAGTCCAGTACAGAGGGAAGCAAATTGGACAATATTGATCTGTTTTCATTTAGCAATCCCAAAGTTTCTTTGCAGTACATTGTACAATACTGAGAAAATAAAAAAGGATGGAGTGATACAACGCAAAGACATAAGTCTTTGGAGAGCATTGCTTTGGAGAACATTGTGCTATCCACCCTATCATCAAATATACTTATATGATCAGTGCAACAAGCAGCAGTTCAGCATGATTTCTTCATGATCAACTAAAATGTGGAGTCACAAGTCAGTACTTGGTTGCAGCAACTTCTTCTAACCAGTGGAAAGGGTTCAAGACATTTGTATGGTACTGTATGCTCTTATTTATATGGATGCATATTGCAGTAATGGGGAAATCTTCTTCATTCAGGGTTAAATGTTTAAGATTTTGATTACTCATTTTCACGTTACTCTTTTTACAAAAGCTAAATCAGATCATTTTCTATCTGATCAGAGTATCACCGCTACAGCCATTCATTGGGCATCAAGTCTCTGCTAAATTTCCTTCTTGAAAATAATAATACCCTGTGTATAGATGCTGAGACAGCAAGAACTGCCAATGCTGGAGTTAGAGATAACACGGTGTGGAGCTGAATGAACACAGCAGGCCAGGCAGCAACAGAGGAACAGGAAAGCTGATGTTTTGGGTCGGGAGCCTTCTTTCTGTTCCTCTGATGCTGCCTGGCCAGCTGTGTTCCTCCAGCTCCACACTGTGTTATCTCTGGGTATAGACGCCACTTCTTTGGAAATTTCCAGATACTTTGACAAGTTCTAAGACTATGTCCTTTTATGCTAATCACATTCAAACCACCTTGCCCCAAAAAAGGTACACTCATTGTATTTGCTTTCCTTTTAAATGGTGCAGTTGTAACCTTATTCTCTGACTCATTCTGCATTACCATATGGCTGGTAATTTCCTTTCTCATTCTTGCTCTCCCAAGCCATCCTTTCTTTACATGAATGACTCCAGTGACTTAGCATCTACTCTGTTTCATTGCTGGTTCTCCTCTGTGTTCGTCGACTGTGCTCAGATGATATAGGCCAGTCCTCATTCACTCCATTCCTACACAATACGTGGTAAAGGAGCAGGAATAGGCTGTACACACCCTCCAGTCTGTCCTGCCAGTAAGAATCATCATCATAGAATCAGTACAGTGTGGAATCAGGCCATTCAGCCCATCAAATCCACCTGATTCTCCATAGAGTGACCCACCCAGACTTACCCACTTCCGTCTCCCTGTATTCCCCATGGCTAATCTATCTAGCTTGCAAAATCCTGGATGCTAATGACAATTTAGCATGGCCGATCCACCGAACCTGCACATCTTTGGACTGTGGGCGTAAGCTGGAGCATCCAGAGGAAATCCAAGCAGACACAGGGAGAATGTGCAAACTCCACACAGACAGTTGCCCAAGGCTGGAATTGAACCTGGGTTCCTGGCATTGTGAGGCAGCAGTGCTAACCACTGAGCCACTGTGTATTAGTAAGATTAGTAAGATCAAGGATGATTCTATACTCTTGATTCCACTTTTCTGCCTGATCTTTATGTCTCTTGATTCTCTTAGTGTCCAATAGTCTAAATCAAAATTAGATAAATATTCAGAGACTGAGCACACACAAATCTCTGAGTTACAGAATTCCAAAGAGTCCTAATTTTCAGTGAAAAAGTTTCACCCAATCTCAGTACAAAGTTGCCAAAGAGTACGTCTCTTGTTCTAGATTCTACAGCCAGGGAAAACAGTCTCTTGGCAGCAACCCTGTCTAGTGCTCTTAAAATATGGCATTTTCCAATGAGGTCTCATTCCTCTAAACCCAAGTATGTAGGTCCATTCTCATTGAATCATAGAATGTTTAAGAGTAGAATTCTGACCTGTAATGTCCATGCTAGCTCTCTTTAAAAACAACTTGGCCAATCTCTCCATCCCGTTCTTTCCTTACAGCCCTGCAAAATCATTTTCTTCTCTAGACTTTCATCCAAATTGCTTTGAAGCTAAAATTCAATCTGCCTTTCCTCACAATCTTAAGCAGTGCATTCCAGATCCTTGTGCCTCTATCAAAGCCGTTAACAAACTTCACTGCCTGAAGTAGAAATAACGCCAGCTTCCCCAATCTAACCATGTAATTCATCCTGGAATCATTCTACGAAAGTCTTTCTTTAAAATCGCTCGATAGAAAGCCTTCACATCTTTCTGAAAGTGTAGTGCTCAAAATTGTACACAATACTCCTGTTGAGGCTGCATTCGCATTTTCTAAAGCCTACTATAGCTTCCTTGCTTTTGTCTTCTACGTTTCCATTTACAATGTACAGAAGCTCTGCTGTCCTGCCACATCCAGTCGTGAATGGTGGTGGGCAATTAAACAACTCACTGGAGAAGGGGGCTCCATAAATATCCCTGTCATCAATGATGGAACAGTCCAACAAATTAGAGCAAAAGATAAGGCTAAGCTTTCTCAGCAACCTTCAGCAAGAAATGCTGAATGGATGATCCATCTCAGCCTCCTCCAGTGCTGCTCAGCATTACAGATGCCAGTCTTTAGCCAATTCAATTCACTCTACGTGATATCAAGAAACGGTTGGAGACACTGGATACTGCAAAGACTACAGGCCCTGACAACATTCCAGCAATAGTACTGAAGACTTGTGCTCCAGAACTTGCTGCTCCCCTAGCCAAGCTGTTCCAGTACCGTTACAACACTGGTATCTACCCGACAAGGTGGAAAATTGCCCAAATATGTCCTAAACATAAAAAGTAGGAAAAACCCAACCTAGCCAATTACCGCCCCATCAGTCTCCTCTCGATCTTCAATAAAGTGATGGAAGGTATCATCAACAGTGCCATCAAGCAGCACCTGCTCAGCAATAACCTGTTCAGTGACACCCAGTTTGGGCTCTGCCAGGGTCACTCAGCTTCTGACCTCATTACAGCCTTGGTTCAAACATGGACAAAAGAGCTGAATTCCAGAGGTGAGGTGAGATTGACAGCCCGTGACATCAAGGCTGCATTCAACCCAGTGTGGCATCAAGGAGCCCTAGCAAAACTGGAATCAATGGGTATTAGGGGGCAAAATCTCCAGTGGTTGGAGTCATAGTTGACACATAGGAATATGGTCATGTTTGTTGGAGGTCAGTCATCTCAGTTGTAGGACATCACTGTAGGAGTTCCTCAGGGTAGTGTCCTAGGCCCAACCATTTTCAGCTGCTTCATCAATGACCTTCCCTCCATCATAAGGTCAGAAATGGGGATGTTCACTGATGATTGCACAATGTTCAGCACCATTTGTGACTCCTCAGATACTGAAGCAGTCCATGTCCAAATGCAACAAGATCTGGACAATATCCAGGCTTGGGCTGACAAGTGGCAAGTGACATTCACACCACACAAATGCCAGGCTATGACCATCACCAATAAGAGACAATCTAACCATTGCCCCTTGGCATTCAACAGTGTTACCATCACTGAATCCCCTAATATCAACATCCATTGGGTGATCACTGATTCGAAGGTCAACTGGACTCATCACATAAACACTGGCTACAAGAGTAGGTCAAAAGCTAGGAATACTGTGGTGATTAACTCACCTCCTGACTCCCCAAAGCCTGTCCATCATCTACAAGTCACAAGTCAGGAGTGTGGTGGAATACTCCCCACTTGCCTGGATAAGTGTAGCCCCAACAACACTTGAGAAGCTTGACACCTTCCAGGACAAAGCAGCCCACTTGATTGGCACTGCATCCACAAGCATCCACTCCCTCCAACACCGATGCTCAATAGCAGCAGTGTGTACTATCTACAAGATGCACTACAGAAATTCACCAAAGATCCTCGGGCAGCACCTTTCAAAACCATGACCACTTCCATCTAGAAGGACAAGGGCAGCAGGTGTAATGGGAACACCACCACCTCCAAGTGCCCCTCCAAGCTACTCAGCATCCTGACTTGGAAATATATCAACGTTCCTTCACTGTCGCTGGGTCAAAATCCTGGAATTCCCTCCCTAATGGCATTGTGGGTCAATCCACAGCAGGTGGACTGCAGTGGTTCAAGAAGGCAGCTCACCACCACCTTCTCAAGGACAACTGGGGACGGGCAAGAAATGCTGGCCCAGTCAGCAACACCTACATCCCACACACGAGTTTTAAAAAACTCCCATATACTTTTATTAACCACCTTCTCAACCTTTCCCACCACCTTCATTGAGTTTTGCACATACATATCACCAGGCCTTACAGTTCCTACTTTCTCTTTAGAATTTTATCCTGCATTTTATAATGCCTCTCAGGAGACGTTTTACCAAAATGTATCACTTCGTAACTGTCCGCAGAAAGTATCTTCTCCATGTCCATTTCCCCAGCCTATCCATGTCCTGAAGTCTATTACTATCCTCCTCTATCAAAACCCATTTGGCAAAGTATGCTTGTTTTTCAGTTCCATGACTCTTCAGATGCCATGAAAGTCAATCATTTAATCAAACATGCAAAGTCCCTGATTTATCTCACTGATAGAATCAGGTTAAAGAAATCATTATTAACTATTGTGTATTTATAAATAAAGGCTGTTTAATATAAATAAGTAAAGTTCTAATCAGGCTATGAATATCAACATATGATTGACTGATTTATTGTTGTCACATGTACTGAAATACAGTGAAAAGTATTGTTTTGCGCGCTATACAGGCAGATTGCATCATACAAAGTGCATCAGGGTAGCAGAACAAAGTGCAGAATAAAGTGTTCCAGCCAGAGTAGGTACAGGGAGAGGGGGTGAGAGAGAGACAGGAGGGGTGGGGGGGAAGAGAGAGAGAGATAGCGAGATCAGAATTAACATTTGTGATGTCTGTTCAAAAGTCTGGTAACAGTGGGAAACAAGCTATTCTTGAATCTATCCATACTTGTATTCAAACTTTTGTAACTTCTGGAAGAGGGTGGAAGGGAGTATAACTTGGTTAGGAAGGATCTTTGATTATGTTGGTTGCTTTCCTGAGACAGTGGGGAGTGTAGATGAAGTCAATGGGCAGAAAACTAGTTTGTGTGATGGACTGGACTGTGTTCATGACTCTCCATAGTTTCTTGCGGTCTTAGGAAGAGCAGTTGCCAAACCGTGCTGTGGTACATCCAGATAAGCTCCTCTAATTAACACTCTAACCCCCTGTTTAAATCCCCTACAGAAAGACACATTGATTTTATGGGTGGAATGAAAAAAAAGGGAACCATCAGTCCGCAGTGTTCATTGAAATGTTCCTTTCGAATTGCCAAGAAATTCTCTCACACACAACCTCCTTTCTCCAGGCTCTTTCGTTTCCTCACAGAGGTACAGGATGACTGGTGCACTGAAGGGAAAGTTTCCTAGTTACTGGTTAAAAGCAACAGCTTACAGTAAATGGTGCAAGAAAGTAAATGGTTTTATTCAGGCTTTGTTTTGTTTTACTGCAGGTAGAGAGAGAGCAAGAGAGAGAGATATATAATGCTTGTCCTTCCAGCAGTCTGAAGGCTTCTCCCTGTATTGATAACACCCACAAACTGTTCAGCTGCCCAGGAATCAGACAATACCTAATGGCTTTTGGCTTTCATGACTAGTTACAATTGCAAAACACACCTGTTACTGGCCAAATGGCAAGATAGACAGACAAATACACACAAACACATTGTGTCATATACAAATGCCTTCCCCCAGTGCTTGAACAAAGCAGCTATCTCACAGATTATCATTTCTAAATGCTTTCTCACCAAGGAGGTGAATCTGACTGGCCTGCTGTTGCTAAGTTTATTTTTATAGCTTTTTTGAACGAGCGTGTAACACTTGCAACTCTCCAGTCCCCTTGGCACCATCTTGTATCAAAGAAGGACTGGAAGATCATAATGTCCTTTTAATTTCCATCTTTATATCCTTCAAAATCCATCAATGCATCTCTTCAGGGTCTTTACAACTTTAAATACACAGTCAGCCTTAAAATCTCTTTATCAATTTCAAAAAGAACAACTCTGTGAGAAGGATGAAATGCACATGGTTAACAGAGGTGCTGAAAGAGGCTGCCTGATCAGAAGTTGAAGCACACAAGTGGCAAAAACGATTGGCAAACCAGAGGTTTGGGCTTTTTTTTAAAGAATACAGCAGTGAATGTTCAAAAAGCTAATAAAGAGGGGCAGAACAGCTTGCAAAAGTATATTGGTAGCAAATATAAAAACAAACAGCAAAAGCGTCTGCATGTATATTAAAAGAAAGTAGCTGAAGTATGTGTGGGACCCTTGGATGGTGCAACTAAGCAATTTATCATGAGGAACAGGGAAATGGCAGACAATTTAAACCAATATTTTGCATCATTCTTCATGGTGGAGGACACCATAAGCATCCCAAAGATAAGCCAGGTGCTAATGGGAGGAAAGGTCTTGTAACAGTCGTGATCATATGGGATAAAGAATTTGACAAGCTAATGGGACTGAAGTAGACAAGGCACTAGGAACTGAAGAATGCAGGATTTTAATGGTTCTGGCTGCAGAGATAGTGAAGGGATTGGTTGAACTACTCTGTTAATCACTAGATTCTACAAGAGATCCAACAGAGCATAAAATTGCTAATATGAAACCCGTGTTCAAGAAGGGATTGAGACTGAATGTATAAAACCAAAGGCCAGTTAGACTAATATCCGTTGTTGGGAAAAATCCGAAGTCCATTCTTAAGAAAGAAAAAGCAGGACATTTTGAAAAGCTTAGTGCAGTTTTTTTTATTGTTATTCATTCTTGGGATGAGGGCGTCACTGTCTAGGTCAGTATTTAATTACTCATCCCTAATTGCCCAGAGGGCAGTTGAGAGTCAACCACTTTCCTGCAGGTCTGGAGTCACATGTCAGCCAGACCAGGTAAGGACGGCAGTTTCCTTCCCTAAAGGACATTAGTGAATTAAACAGGTTTTTCTGACAATCAACAAAAATTTCATGGTCATTGTTAACAGATTAATTCCAGATTTTTATTGAATTCAAAATTCACCATCTGCCATGACAGGATTCAAACCCAGGTCCCCAGAACATTACCTGGGTTTCTGGATTAACAGTATTGTGATAATACCATTAGACATTGTCTTGCTTTTTGTGAAAGGGAATTCATGCTTTACAAATTTACTGGAATTCTTAAGTATACAACAGGCAGAGTTAATAAAGAGAACTTGTAGAAGTATTGTATTTGGATTCCAGAAAGCATTCAATAAGGTGCCACATAAAAGGCTGTTGAACAACATCAGAACTCACAATATTGAGAGTAAGGTATTAGTCTGGATTGAGGTTTGGCTAACACACAGAAGACAGATAATTGGGAGTAATGGGTTTTTTTCACATTGAAAAGATGCAGCTAGTGGAGTGCCACAAGGGTCAGTCCTACGGTGTCAACTATTTAAAATTTATATGAATGATTCAGAGGATGAGCAATATAATGCATCCTCATTTATTGTCAATACAAAAATAGGTGGGAGAGCATGTGGTGATGAGGGCATAAAAAATCTGCATGGGGTGCAAACAGATTGAGTGAATGGGCAAAAATTTGGCAGATAGCTTGATATAGGGAAGTGTGACCTCATGCAGTTTGGTGGGGAGAATGGAAGGGCAGAATATTATTTAAATGGAGATAAAGATTGCAAAAAAAATTGAAGTACAGAGGGATCTGGGTATTCTTGTGCATGAAATACAAAATGCTACGGATTTGGAGTTTAAAAATAGTTGTCTTTTTACACCAATACAGAATATCCGTGCAGCTGCACTTGAAGTACTGTATTTAGGAAAGGCAATGGAAGTATTTCAAAAGATTCACTAGGCTGATTCCTGGAATGACTTGTTTGAACAATCAAGAACTGCCAAACAGATTAGGCCTTTAGTCATTCATGTTTAGAAGAATAAAGGGTGTTCCTAATGAATTCTACACGATTCTGAGGGGGCTTGACAGGGCAGATGCTGACAAGATACTTCCACGAATGCTGGAAATTGGGGTCTCCTTTAAAACCATTTTCTTTTAGTATTCCATATTTAGCACTTCCTGTGCAGCCTGAGGCCTAATTTAACTCTGTTATGGTAGTTAATAGGCTTCTACAAGTTTAAAAAAAATTATCATGAGCCACACTATCTTATTATAAATGCAGTGTTTAGGAAAACAAAAACAAGTTTTTGTTCTTAAAAATGAAAACTAACTCACGAATGGAGATGGGCAAGAATATAACTTTCATCCTGGTATGAGCAGCTGCCCATTGTCACTGCTAAGAGGGCTTTGTTAGGTGGTTGACACAGAATGTCAGCCCCCAAAATAAGGTACAACAGCAGGGGTAGGTGGAGAGAGAGGGTCCAAGGGAATGAACCACAATCATTTTGGGAGAAGACGAGGAGTTCCCCTACATGCGCCCAAGGGGAGAACGAAGACTGTCACCACTAAAGACTGCACAACATTAGGCACAAACACTGTACCACTTCAAAACTGCCACCCCTTCTACTTCAATCAACAGACCAGCTTTGGGATCAGTGAAGCATTCTCATCTGTCACAGTCATATACTGTCTTTGCCTTATTTAATAGAGCATCATATCCAAATTCCTGCTTAACAAACTCAAACTGTCTAAAAATTGTTCACAAATTGTTGACTGCCTACATTAGGTAACAGTGATCACAAACCCTTCCCCCTACCTACAAAATCAATAACTAGTAGGGGAATGTTGAACTGAAGGACATGGTTACAGAGTAAGGGGACATTTGTTTAAAACTGAGATGCAAAATAATTTCTTCTCCCAAAGAATAATGAGTATTTGGAATTCTCTACCCCAAGAGAGTTCTGCAGCGAGATCACTGAAATTATTTTAAAAGGTGGTAGACAGATTTTTTCAAATGTTTGGGAATTGAAGATATCAATGGAGCTGAGGTGGAGATGGTCAAGAAAGTCACTGCTAGGGACTTGACAATCACCAAAAATCTATACTGGTCCATCCACGTTGATGTGATGGTCAAGAAAGCACAACACACTGCTACTTCCCCCAGGAAGTTAAAGAAATTCAGCATATCCATAAAGACCCTTACGAATTTTTAGAGCTGCTCCATAGAAAGCATTCTATCTGGATGCAACATGGTTTGGTACGGCAACTGCTCTGCCCAGGACCATAAGAAACTGTAGAGAGTTGCGAACACTGCCCAGTCCATCATGCAAGCTGTCCTTCCACCCATTGACTACATCTATACTTCAAAATGTCTCAGAAAAGTAGCCAACATAATCACAGCGCCCCCTACCCCCCACCACCAACCTCAGTTATAATGTCTTCCAACCTCTTCCATTCAGTAGAAGATACAAAAGCTTAAGCGCACGTACCAACAGATTCAAGAACAGCTTCTTCTCCGCTGTTATTAGACTTCTGATTGGACCTCCCAAGTTTAATGTTGACCTTGCTCTTTGTTCACCTTCTTTGCAGCCAGAGCTTAGTATTCTTCACTCTGTTCAATCATCCTATGACCTTTGTATGTTATAATCTGCCTATACTGCACACAAAACAAAACTTTTCACTGTACCTAGGTACACATGACATTAATAAATTAAATCAAATCTAATTTTAAAAAAAATGCTGACAGAAATGTGAAGCTGAGTTCTAGGGCAGATCAGCAATGATTTTGTTGAATGGCCAAGCAAACTTGAGGGTGAATGGACTACTCGTGCTTTTAAGTCAATGCTTTCATACTTCCTTAGAAGCAATCTTTACAATGGGAAGTTGTGGAATTTTGCTTAAAGTCAATCTAATCAGCAACAGATTATGAGACCTGGTTTTAGACTAGAATACTATATCTCTTAACAATCAACCTGGGAAGTCAACCTGGAATTTGTACTCCTGGAAAAGAATTTGAACCCATAAGGTTTTAACTCAGGGCCAAAAGTGCCATTATTCATTCATCGCTGGCTTTGTCCTTTCAAATTATTTCCCTCTTCTCCAAAGTCTGTTTAAGATTTCCATCACTGCTTTGATATTCATTAAGGCTCTTAACATATTTCTTTCAATTCCTAAACAGGATATGAGAAAACTCACTGTCTGATAAGTCACTCCTCATTTACCATTAGACTAATCCCCATTTTTCACCTCTCAAATTCTCTTCTTCATTTCTTCTTTATTGCAATGAGATGGTTATTAATTCTCTTGAGTTTCCTCTTCTGTTACCTTTAAGATCCATACATAATATCCTGTATAAAGCAGTTTGTTTAAAATCAAGGCTGCTTACATCTGTACCTTACTCAAATCTTTCCTGACCAAACAAAGCACAAAACTACACATGATCCCATCCCATATAATCCTTTGGCTTTTAAAACCCAAGCTTGATAAAATCTGACATTCCAATTTTTCTCCTCTACTCACATTTTTTATAGCCTTCGGCACTGTCCTGTGATAAGATTCAAATTATCATTTGATTTGATTTATTAATTTGCATGTACCTAGGTACAGTGAAAACTTTTGTTTTGCGTGCAGTGCAAGCAGATGATAACATGCAAAGTGCATTAGGGTAACAGAATAGAGTGAGGAATATCATGCTACAGTTGCAGAGCAGTGCACAAAGAGCAAGGTCAACAATAAATTATGTTGTTAGTAATTTTAACAGACTTAGAATTGAGGTTTAAAAGAGCAGAACAAATGTAAGATATGTGAGAATAAGATCTGCTGTAGAGAGCTCACAGAGTCACTATGCATCTGCACTATCTTGAATTAGTCACAGAAAAAAATCCAATGGCTTGTATTTCCTGCATTCCTGGACACTCCATCATTGACCAGGCTTTCTGTTTACCATCAGTGACTATGTTCACTTTGTATTGTGGGCAGACAGATAATAATGTCTTTAACATACTGATTTTGGTGGAATCAATTGAATTATTTTTAAACCACTATGCTAACATTATTGAATTTAAATTTGTAAAGATCGACACATGGGTACAGATTTGTGTGTAGTGGGAGTCATGGGAATCAAAGGGTGCAATCAAATACTAAAATTAGGTGCATATTTATGGTCTTCATGATTCTTGTTATACTCAGACCATCCACTAGCTATTTCTCATAGACCTTCACAGTTATTCCTTTATCCATAGTATCCGTGGATTTGTGTCTACAGGACTACTAATTAGTTGCTGCAGAATTTTTACTGCATATAAAGAAGTTTGATAATTATATGTTAGAGACACACTGAGGAAATACCATGATAGCATTTGGAAATTAGTGTAACGGCTGTCTTTTTTTATTTTCATGTAAATGAACTGAAAGATGCATGTGTCAGGAGTGAAGGTCAGATTATTTAAATGTGGCATTTGCCTCTTCAGGTGGAAATTAGATTAAAAGTACATTTCAAAAAGAAGAAGAATATGATCAATGCCTTAGGTTTCCCAAGGATTTTTACCAGTGTCACTTTCGGCGAAACACAACAGAACAATACAATGAACTTCTTACATACACTTATTCACACAATTGACAGTTATGAGTTGAACAAATTACTATTTCCTTTAAAGATGAATTAAAGGCTTAGCACTATCCCATTTGGACAGCTCAGCTGGCTTGTTGGATCGTTTGTAATGCAGAGTCATGCCAACAACATGGGTTCAATTCCTGCATTGATTGAGGCTGCAATGAAGGACATTCATTCTCAACATCTCACCCCACATGAGGTGTGGTGACCCTCAGGTTAAACCACCATCAGTCATCTCTCTCTCTCTCTCTCTCTCTGTTCTGAAACAGCAGTCCTACGGAACACAGCAACTTTACCATCTACAAGACACAGTGCAACAAACACCTAGGCTACACTGACAACACCTTCCAAACCAGCGACCTCCACCACCTAGAAGGACAAAGACAACAGATCCATGGCAACACCGCCTTCCGCAAGTGCCCCTCCAAGCCACAAACCATCCACTCTTGGCACTACATCTCTGCCCCTCCATTTTTGCTGGGTCAAAATCCTGGAATTCCTTCTCTGGTAGCACTGTGGGTACACCTGCAGAGGTTGAAGATGGCAGCTCAGCACCATCTTCTCCAGGGCAATTAGGGATGGGTAACAAATACTGTTATTGTCAGCAATGCACAAATTCCTCAAAAGAATGTTACAAACAGCAGGGCTGCTGATTTCTTTTCAGACATACCCTGCGTGGGGCCTAGGAACCAATCTCGCAACTCGCAGTGAGATATTCTGCATTTCATTTATATTTCTCCGACCCTGATATTAATTGCCCTGAATTCACAATTTTTTAATAACAAGCAATGTGAGGTTGTTGACTCGCTTGCCGAGCTGGCTTGTTTTCATTCAGATGTTTCATCACCATATTAGGTAACATCATCAGTGAGGCCTCCGATGAAGCGATGTTATTCTACTCTGCTTGGAATTTATACTATCCGGTCTGTTATGGTGAGTACTGTCATTTCCGGTTTTGATCTGTATGGGTTTGTATACGGGGTCCAATTCTATATGTTTATTGATTGCATTATGGGTTGAGAACCATGCCTGTAGGAATTCCTGTGCAAGTCTATGGTTGGCTTGGGCTACTATAGTTACCCTGTCCCAGTTAAACTGCTGGGCTTCACTGTCTGAGTGTACTGATATTAAGGAAAGTTTGTCATGTTGTTTTGCTGCTAGCTGATGTTTGTGTATTCTGATGGCTAGTTTCCTTCCTGTCTGTCCAATGTAATGTTTGTGGCAGTCGTTGCACAGTATTTTGTAAACCACATTAATTCTGCATGTGGTGGGAATGGGGTCTTTAATCCTTGTGAGTGTTTGTCATAGAGTGGCTGTGGGCTTGTGGGCCACCATGATTCCTCGTGATCTTAGGAGTCTCGTTGTCAGTTCCAATATGTTCCTGATGTAGGGCAGTGTGGTCATTGCGTTAGGGCGTACTGTGTCCACTTGTTGTTGTCTGTTAGTAGGCACCTGCAGATGAAGTTGCGCGGAATCTGTCAATAGTGAAGATTTTGTATAGGTGTTCTTCCTCTTTCCTGTCTGGTTCTAGAGTGTTGAAGTAAGTCATGGCCCATTTAAATAGTCTCCTAATGCAGCTTTGTTTGTGGACGTTGGTGTGGTTGCTGTGGAAGTTGAGGTTTTCATCTGTATGGGTTGCTTTTCTGTAGACTGAGGTTTGGAACTTCACGTTGGTCATACACTCAACTCTGATGTCCAGAAACGGAAATTGATTGTTGTTTTCTTCTCCTGTGAATTTAATCCCCACAAACATGTTGTTGATGAGGTGGTGGGTCTCTTCTAGTTTGTTGCGTTTAGTAATGATAAATGTGTCATCTACATACCGGATCCACAGTTTAGGTTGAATGAGGGGGAGGGTGGTGTGTTCTAGTCTTTGCATTACTGCCTCTGCAATGATTCCTGAGATGGGTGACTCCGTTGGTGTGCCATTGATCTCAATCTATACTTGACCATTAAAGACCAAGTGTGTGGTGAGGTACAGGTCTAGTAGTTTAAGTATGTTGTCGTTGCTGATGGAGCTGCTGGTCTGCGTTGCTGCTTCCTCTAGTAATGTGGCCAGAGTTTCTTTGGCTAGTGGGATGTTGATTGATGTGAATAAAGCTGTGACATCAAAGGATACTGTAATCTCATTGTCACAGATTTTTATGTTCTTGAGGGTATTGAGGAATTCTTGGGTTGAGTGGTTGAAATGGGGTGATCCGTTGACTAGATGTTTCAATCTCTGTTGTAGGTCCTTGGCCAGTTTGTGTGAAGGTGTGCCCAGTAGGGAAATAATAGCTTTGAGGGGGGCATTCTGGTTTGTGTACTTTAGGAAGTCCATGGAAGCAGTAAGAGCATAGCCACCTACGGACACATTCACTACCAAGGCATTAATTCATCCTATCTCATTACATAATACCTGGATATTGTTGTTTCCTGTTTTGTGGTTTTACACTGATTGCCAACACTAGCACCCTATGGAAACTGCCAGTAATTTACACAGAGTAAGAGGTACTTCAGCTAGTTCACTGTCACCAATCCTTCTTTTGCTATTCTTTGTCTAAGCCTTGATTAATGACCAGGGGTAGGGTATACACCAAAGTACAGTGTTTACAGAAGAGGCTCCCCTTTTAGTTAACAAAATGGTTTATTGGAGGATGACAATATGTACAATTACATCGCTTATCAGCCATGATTGCTCAGACTCTTGGGAACTGAGCAGGGGGCATCTGTTTCTACAAAGTGGAATGCAAAACTCACTGTTTCCACCTACAGATTGTAATATCATTAGATTGGGCACAGCTCAATGTAACCTAACCATTCATTGCCTTATACAACTTTTCTAAAATTGAAAACTGAAAGAACTGGGGATGCCATAAATCAGAAACAAAAACAGAAATTGCTGGAAAGGCTCAGCAGGCATGGCAGCATCTGTGGAGAGAAATCACAGTTAACATTTTGGGTCAAGTGACCCCGTGCTGAGAACTTTCTAAAATTAGTTTTCTTGCATTTCAGTCCTAGTTAGTGCAAGAAAATCTTTGACATGATAACTATTTCCTCAATAGTAGTTCAGTATTTTTTTACATGTACTCATTGTTATAATGCAGGAAACAAAGGGCAATTTTTATATGGCAAGCTCCCACAAATGGCAGTGCTATAATAAAAAGATATTTGTTTGTAATCATTTTGGTTGTGGAATAAATATTGGCTAGGACGCTGACAAGAACAGTCTTCTTCTTCGCTACATGGCCATGGGCACTTTGATCAATGAGCAGACACACAGAGCCGTGGCTTGGTATCTAATTTATAAAACTGCACTTCTGACAGTGCAGCACTCCTCAGAACTGCAGTATCTCCGGTAACAGCCTGCATGTCATGTTCAGATTCCCAGAGAGGAAGAGGAAGAACGTTCACAATAATGTACTTGGAGCTGCAGAGGTGCAAAAGTGGTATGAGCAGAGGTGCAAAAGTAGCATGTGCGGAGGACTAATATTCATAGTAATGTCAATAAAACAGATAAATTGACAAGAAAGATCATGATGGAGAGCGTGGTGAAGACAATGCGTGCCTAACAGGCAAGGTTTGTCTTTTTTTCCCCCTGTATGTACTTTTGGATAGTTTGAGAGGTATTTGAAATCCATTAATGGACAAGTAACTAAATGTGTGGCCATGAAGCATTGTGTGGGCCTTTAAAGTGGCATTAAATCAGTGAACTTATCAAGGTTCTTCTCTCCATTTATGGTCTAGAAATATTCACAAACCTAAAATGAATTATGCGAAAAAGCACTTTGTATTAGTGACACAGATGAGCATATTAAATGTTTAGCAATGATACTAAAATTTAGGGCAAAATCAAGATTCAACCATACTCTCAAAGAGTTGGACATCTTCAGAAATTAGACTGGTAGATAGGGATGGCAGTTCAACACAGGGAACGTGTAAATTGTATACTTAAAATAAGTAAAGCAGAGAAAGAAAGCATGTATTGAATGGAATTCTAAAGCAATGTATTAATCTGAAAAAGGATCAGGAGTTATTATGAAACAACGATTGATATTTCTAATCAAGCACAAAAAATATTAACGTGTTAAAGAATACAAATCAAAAGGGATGTGATTATTATTTTCTAAGGGTACTCTTTGGTCCATTTCTAGCATTCTATGCTGTTCCAGTAACCATAACAATAGGTATACCATCTTTGATGGATAATTCTCATCAAGGTTAGTTCCATAATTTTAGAAATTAATTTGTGAAGAAAGTTTCAAGTACCTGAGCATCTTAATGAAGTATTCAAATCTATCCTCTCTACATTTTATCTCCAAGTCATTGATTATTTTTAGAGTGCGATGTTGTCAAGTAGGCTAATGAGGCTGTCAAGACAATAAATCATGCTTGGGGTGGTTGTGAAGGGGTTATTGATCAGCACGTTAGCAGAATTCACTCCTCTCTTTGCAAATACACTATGGGATCTTTTACATCTACCTGAGGAGTGACATGGTGGCTCAGTGGTTAGCACTGCTGCCTCACAGCACCAGAGATCTGGGTTTCATTCCACCTCGGGGCAACTGTCTGTGTGGAGTTTGCATATTCTCCCCATGCCTGCGTGGGTTTCCATTGGGTGCTCCGGTTTCCTCCCACAGTCCAAAGATGTGCGGGTTAGGTGGATTGGTCATGCTAAATCGCCCATAATGTCCAGGGGTGTGTAAATTAGGTGGATTAACTACGGGAAATGTAGGGTTACAGGGAAAGGGTAGGGGAATGGGTGGGATGCTCTTCAGAGGGTTGGTGTGGACATGTTGAGCCAAATGGCCTGTTTCCACACTGTACGGATTCTATGAGTATATATATACAAGGCCCCAGCTTAATTTTTCAGAGAGATTACAGTTTAAATGTGAGCCAATGTGGTAGTTCCGTACACTGAATGATAGTTAGCTGTGAAACAGTCCACCTACAAACATTAGACCCAGGTACAAGTGGTAGCAACTGAATTATGCAGACACAAAAATACAGAGCATCTACAGCACAAAAGTTGTCTTTCAGCTATTCTTGCCTAGCATAGCTAAAAGTGGGCTAGCCAGTCAAAACCCATTTTCCAGTTCTTGGTCCATAGCATTGCTAATCCATTCCCAAGCTTTTGTTCCCCCAAATGGAAAAAGAGCTCCTATATCTATCACCCTTTTAAAATATGAATTCCAGACCTACCTCCCTTAATACTTTTACTTGACAAAAATTTATCTATATTTAAAAGTAACAACTGATCCAGCATCCACTGTCATTTGTGGAGGGCAGTTCCAAACATCTAACACCGTTTCTGTGTAGAAGTGCTTCCTAACATCTCTCCTGAATGATCTGGCCCCCATTCTCAGACAATGCCCCCTAGTTCTAGAATCCCCAACCGGTGAAAATAGTTTATCTTTATATACCCGCTCTTTTCCTGTTAATATCTTGAAGGCTTCAATCAGATCATACCATAATCTTCAAATTCCAGAGAAAACAGGCCGAATTTGTACAGGCAAAGTCACCATAATCCTACCACAACATAGGGTTGCTCTTTCATTAGAGAGACATGACTGGTGGGGGTTTAATCCCAGAGTCACCATGCCTCAGGTGAGGGGAGAGATTGAGAAGTAGAGTGTTTCATGGTAACCTCAGCCGGTTTGGGAATTGAACCCAAGCTTTTGGCATTATTCTGCGTTGCAAACCAGCCATCCAGCCAATTGAGCTAACTGCCCTATATCCCTCAAGTCCAGGTCTCATTCTTGTAAACTTATATTGTACTTCCTCTAAAGGCCAACTTACACCCCCTAAGGTGTGTTGCCCAAATCTGCTCACTGTACTCCAAGTGCAGTCTAACCACTGTGTTGTATAGCTGCAGCACAACTTTGGCAGCCTTATACTCCAGTTCTCTGTATAAATGACAGCATTACACTAGTTTTCTTGATACGTGCTGTGACTGATGGTTGATTCTGTGCAGTTTGGGTATGTTTTCTATTACTTATCAGACCATTGATCATTACATTGTCAAATGACCTAGGCTACACTGAACAACACAGTATCTTTCCATGAACTCAGGAATTTGTGCTACAATCTCAAACTTTTATGCCTTGTCCCGATTCAAATTGGGATAACCGTCAGTATGTTTTTTGATCATGTCCCATTTTCTTCCTTCTTCCCAATGATACATTATGCATGTTTGGTTCAACAATGTAGGAGTGAAGAACTGTGTGAATCTGTCTCCTGATCATAAGAGCTGCCAATGAGGGTAAGCTATTGCCTTGAAAAGAATTTAGATTTAACACAGCTATCGAAAAATCTTGGCAGTTCACTTTGCGTTTAATAATCATGTATTTGTGGTACCAGCAGTGCATTCTGTGAGAGCATTCAACTGGTGAGGGGAACAGGTAATTAGACTGAACACTGTTTCGCGCACATGTCTTGGAAGGGTGTACTTGCATACTGCAAGCCACTGTCAGGGTACACCAAACCTATAAAGATTGTGGTCAATGTACCTACAACTGTTGTTCTCGTAGTTTCTTTGCATTGTCGTACAAAAAAAAACTTGGTGAAATAATTAGTCACTAATATAGAGTCATGACCTTGAAGATAGAAAATATTAGCAACAAGGAAGGAATTTTGCATGAAAGAAGAAATATTCTGTTTTCTTCATATCTGGGAATTTTATCACATATAACCAAATGGCATTTTAACCCACTACTATTGGAGGTGGCAGAAATGGCGGCTAATGATTTTTTGGATATGGATGCAGTTGGGATGGTAGGTGTGGACTGAAGTATGGGCGATGGGTCAGACCTGGTTAAGGGCCCTGCCACCTCCAGTGGGATATCACCACCAGACACATATTCCCCTCCCCTCTCTTGTCAGCCTTCCAATGGGACTGTTCCCTCCAGGATACCCATTCCTCCTTCACTTCCAACACACCACCCGCCGCCACTCCAAAAGTGCCATGGCACCTTCCCCTGCAATCACAGAAGGTGTAACACCTGCCCATTTACTTCCTCCCTCCCCACTCTCCAAGGGCCCAAACATACCTTCCAGGTGAAGCAGTGCTTTACCTGCACTTCCCACAATCTAGTCTACTGTATTCGCTGCTCGCAATGTGGTCTCCTCTACTATGAGGTAAACGAAGCATAGACTGGATGACTGCTTCGCAGAACATCTACATTCTGTCCACAAGAAAGGACCCTGAGCTTCCAGTTGCCTGCCACTTCAACACACCACCCTGTTGCCTGGCCAATATCTGTGTCTCAGGCTTGCTGCCATACTTCAGCGAAGCTCAGCGCAAGCTGGAAGAACAGCATGTTTGCCAGGGGCTGCTCACACATAAAAACAGCAGCTTGTGAACTACCGTCAATGTGGTCTACTGCATCCGCAGCTCCCGATGTGGCCTCCTCTACATCAGTGAGACCAAACAGAGACTTGGAGACTATTTTGTACAGCATTTATGCTCTGTACACCACAAACGACAACACCTTCCAGTCACGAAACATTTTAACTCCCCCTCCCACTCCCTGGGTGACATGTCCATCCTGGGCCTCCTCCAGTGTCACAATGACGCCAACCCAGACACTGGAGGAGCAGCACCTCATATTCTGCCTCGGGACCCTACAGCCTAATGGCCAGAATGTGGATTTTACCAGTTCAAATTCTCCCCACCCCCAGCCTCATCCCATGACCAACCCTCCCTCTCATCCCCACCTCCTTGACCTGACACAACCTGTCCATCTTCTCTCCCACCCATTCACTCCTCCCACCAATCCTGACAACTCCCTTCTTGCACTCACCTATCACCATCCCACCTACCGTCCCCAGCCCCACCCCTCCTCTCTCTATTTATTTCAGAGCTCTCCTCTGCCTGCTAGGGAATTCTTTTTGGTCTGAATGACCAGAAAGAACTTGTTAGCTCAAAGACCTCTTGGATACATTCATGTCACCAGTTGATATTGATCTTCTTTCACTGTTGCAGATGGTTTTTTTTTAAACTTTACAAGCTTTCTGATTCTGATTTGCTCAACTGTGAATAAAATGTACCGGATCAATGTTGCATTTTGGAACCTTTAGTGTTGCAAATGGGTTTGCTGCCTTTGGATTGCGAAAACATGTAGATCAGTGCATACTATCAAACCCATGATGTGGTTCATCTGTTACTGTAATATTAACGGTTTTCAGGCAGCCATCCCAAGGATCTGTATTGGTATTATTCATTTTAAATGCCAATGTGTGGGATATCAGCCCTGTAGTAAGAAGTTAGCTTCTCTTATGCAGACTGCAACACATCGTGCCAGTTTCTTGAATAATTCTTGTGTAAGCTCTGTGAATAAATCAAATTTGCATTGACACCAGTTTCAGTTTTGGTAACTATGACATATTATTCATGGTGGTGGTGGATGAGGACATAAGGTTTGAGAAGACTGGATGGCTGCTTTGCAGAATACTTACATTCTGATTGTAAAAATGACCCCTAGCTACCAGTTGCCTGAAGGTTCAACACTGCACCGTGTTCCCACACCAGCATTTCCACTGCAGCCTGCTGCAGTGTTCCTGCAAGCTTCAGTGCAAGCTGGAAGAACAGCATCTCATTTTTCCACTTGGGGACCCTGCAGCTTTTGGGGCTTAACATGGAGTTCAATGACGATAGAGCCTGACTATGTCCTTCCATGTTTTTACCCACCCACACCCCAGTCCCGTCATGATAAGTGTTATGGACAGCACAGCCTACCAACTCTTTCCTATTCTTAGCTCTTGTTATCACCCATTTAGCTTCTCTTCTGTCGTGGCTTAATATCAATATTCACCTTGTTTGCCTACCCCTTTCATATTTTTCTCTCTCTCTCTCTAGGCTCCATCTCCACCTATCCGCTCACCTACCTACCCTCGTCTTCAGCATAAATATCACTTCTTCCTGGCTGCAATCTGTTCAGCCGACAAGTCACCGGACCTGAAACGTTAACTCTGTTTTCTCGCACAGATGCTGCCAGACCTGCTGAGTTTCTCCAGCAATGTCTGTTCTTTGTGTCAGATCTCCAGCATCCACAGTTCTTTGTTTTATTTTAAAATTCTATCAGCTCAGTAAATCATTGTATTTTAACAGCGTAAGGCAAGAAAGAGGCTAATAGGGGAAGAAAATTATAATAGCTGCGCTCAACGCTCACTGTTCCAATTTGTAACATCGGAAAAGTGAAGCATTTAGATTTGATTCAATATAATCCTTGAATTAGAATTAATTTTGTAGCAGTGTGTGCACATTTAAGATCATAACAGCCTTATGCTTTTGAATTTTATTATTTAGGATGATGTTATGACTGAATGTATAAGGATATCTCACTCTGCAACTGTCATATATACAGTGTGTAACATTTTGTTTATATTAGCATTTTGCGATCTTCTGCATTAATTACAATCAGTGTTAAAGCTATAAGCAACTTATCCACTTCGTCCCTCATCTCAAATAATTCACAAGAAACTCATTCCAGGCACCCACAACCAAAAAGACAAAGAAAATCACCTTCAGGCAAGTCCAAAATACAAACGGTCAAGCATCTGAGCTTATGGGAAATGTGTACCAATTGACAAATGACTCTAGGGAAGAATGAATGGTCAGTGATAATCGTTACATTTATTAAGGATCTCATTACTAATAAACGTGAAGACTGAGAAATGAGCTCAATATTACATCATGGGGGCCAGACAGTGTAAACCTCCCTGTAGTAAACAAATGGGCAAATAAGATATTATAAACTGTCTTCATATCTTAGCAAGAAGTCATAAAAGTAACAGCATAAAGCTATAATGAAGAGCATGAGCCTATGGCTAATTGACTCCTTGAGGAACCAGTTGGTAGGAGGTGACATCAGTCAATGTCAATTATTATTAAGGAGCCAATTACAGATTGATTATACACCCATTAAACCAATTAGGAATAGGTCTCGCCTCACCGAGGCCAATCAGAATTTGAAAATATAATTGATCATCCTGTGGGTATTGAAAAGGGTGAATAAGCAGCAGCTTTCAGTGACCAAGGAGCACAATAAGTTTGAAAACGGTTAGCCTGTTGTCCATTTGGCAAAGTATTGGAGAGAGATCAGTCACTGTGCTTTGACCCTGCAGTTAATTACAACTGGAAAGTGAGAGCTGTACTGCACCACTAAAATCACTGCCATGCTTTGATAAGTATTGCTTTATAACTTAAGTTTCTTCAGTTACTGCACATACTAACTGCTGTTGCCTTATTGGTTAGTCTCAAACAAACAAATTTACATTGGAATTTGTGATCAAATTCTCACTTAAAACTGACAAATGGGAATTAGTCTTTGCAATCACAACCAGCACAAAGAAAGATGGTTGTGGTTGTTGTTGGTCATCTCAGCTTCAGGACATCTCTGCAGGAGCTCCCCAGGGTAGTGTCCTAGCTCCAACCATTTTCAGCTGCTTCATCAATAACCTTCCCTCCATCATAAAGTCAGAAGTGGCGATGTTTAGAGATGATTGCACAATGTTCAGCACCACTTATAACTCCTGAGATACTGAAGCAGTCTGTGCCCTCATGCAGCAAGATCTGGACAATATCCAAGTTTGGACTGACAAGCAGCTAATAATGTTTACAGCACACAAGTGCCAGTCAATGACTAAGACAGAATCTAGCCATTGATTTTTTTTTACATTCAGCGGCAGTCCTATTGCTGAAAATTGTATTATGAACATCCTGGAGTTACTGGTGACCAGTGGTTGAACTGGACTAGCCATGTAAATTATGTGGCTTCAAGATAAGGTCAGAGGCTAGGAATCTTGCAGCGAGAAACTCACCTCCTGACTCCTCAAAGCCTGTCCACAATCTACAAGGCATAAATCAGGTGTATGATGGAATACTTCCCATTTGTAGGAGTGCAGCACCAACTCACGATGCTTGGAAAGAAAAAACAGCCCACCTGATTGTTTGTAGATGAGGTGCCATTCACTTCTTCCACAACTGATACACAGTAGCAGCAGCGTACACTATTACAAGATGCACTATGGAAATTCACTCAGGTTCCTTCACCAAGGCCAAGCATCTTCCAAGTCCACGGCCACTACCATCTAGAAAGACCAGAGAACCAGCGAAATGGGGACACGACTACCTGCAGGTTCCACTCCAAGCCATTCACCTTCCTGGTTTTGAAATATATTGCTGTTCTTTCAATGTCATTGGGTCAAAATCCTGGAACTCCCTCCAGAAAAGTGTTGTGGATGTACTTTGTCGCCTAATCATGTTGTTGCACAATAAACACACTGGCTGACTGAAGACACTGATTCCATTACACAGGGTGTTACTCAAAACGAGTCTGGTACCATTGTACTGGAACATGATACGTTATGATGTCATGTAACTGTCTCAAAAGTACAGTTTTCTCTGGTCTGAAATTTATGGCATAATACAACATAAAACAAAGAGCTTAGCACTGGCCCCATAGAGCCCCACTAGATTCAGATTTCTAGTCACAAAAAAAATCCATTAAACATAAGCATAATTTGCTTTTCACCAAAGAGTCAATTTTGGATCCAAGTTTCCACTTGCCACAGATCCAATGAGGTTTTGCATCTGTAACAATTCTGTCATGGAGTACATTCTTGCTAAAATCAACATACATTGTATCAAAGCTGCTACCCTTATCAACTCTCCTTGTTCTCTCAAGATTCAAACAAGTTAGTAAGGATTAACTGTTCCTCAAGTCCATGCTGACTATTATTGAATAAATAGTGCTTAAATGCTAATTAAAATGGCCCATCATACTACTTCTTTCTAATACTGTAGTTTGCACACTGTAAAGGTTAGGTTGATTGGCCTGTAATTACTCAGTTTATTGCTTTCTCCACTTTTAAACAACTGCGCAGAGTTAACAGTCCTCTGGCACTATGCCTGTAGCTGCAGAAAATTGTAAAATGAAGGACTGGGCCTCTATTTTCCCTCCCTCATTTCTCTTAACAGCCTGGGGCCCATTTCATCTGCAACTGGTTACTTATCCACTTTCAAAAACGCTAAACTTCCTAATGTTTTCTTTCTCATTAGATTTATATCAGCCAATGTTTCACACTCCTTCGTAACTATAATACCAGCATTGTCCCTCCCTTTGGTGAAGGTAGACAGAAAATATTCACTAGGAACAGTGCCCACATCATCTACCTCCTCACAAGTTACCTTTCTTGTCTCTAATTGAATCTACTGAGTTATCTTCATTATTGGCTAGCTCATCATATGGTTGAAACATCTGTGGGATTTCGTTCTTTTACTTGCCAATATTTTTAATGCTCCCTCTTTTCTTTCTTAATTTCCTATTTTTTGTTTCTTACCTTCATTTTTTATAGTCCTCTAAACATTCTGCAATATTGAGCTCTCAGTATCTGGTATAAGCTACTCTTTTGTTCCTATCTGACTCCAAGGCTTTTTGGAATCAGGAGTGGGGAGGGTGCCTAGATTTGGGGGTGTAATTTGTTACTTTCTGAGAACATTTTTGCTATGAGCTGTCATTATCTCTTCCTTGAATATCATCATCATCTTCTTCTTCTTCTCTGACATTGAATTACCTCCAAGCATTAGTTTCCAGTACGCTTTTGTGAAAACACATCACAGCTTAGTAACATTGAGTAATTCCCAGGATAAAGCATGTGCTGATGGCTGTCCTTTTCCATAAATTAAACTGAACTATGGGTGAAGTGAAAGTCAATAGAGGCCTAGAGGACTTTCTTGTCAGAGAGGATTGGTGGATGAGTTTAACTGGAGGGTCATCACGCCTCAGTTGAGGTTCAGAAGGCAGGGTTGTCACGGTGACCTCAAACAGCATGAGAATTAATCCTGAGTCATTGGCACTTTCTGCTTTGCAAACCAGCTTTTCAGCCAACTGAGCTAACATTAAGTTATAAACATTACAACCAAATTCTTCCCTCACTGGTACTCCTTCTAGTTGCCCATGCAGTTTCATTTCCTGAATAAAAGACAATATTGCAACTTCTCTTCTTGGTCTTGTTACACAGTGGTTAAAAACAAAATCTGACTGCACTTTAAGAATTCTGTGCCCTCTATGCCTTTTACATCGACTTCATTCCTGTTATTATTCAGATTGTTGAAATCCCCTATCATTACTGCACTGCTCAGCAATTTACTTGCACATTTGCCCTTCTCTCTGACTGTGAGGTCTATAATATACTCTGAGCAACTGATTACTATCTTTCTGTTCTTCAGTTCAACCCAACTGCTCTCATTTGATGATCCTTCCAGCACATCAACCTTTCTCACAACTATGATTGTATCTTTTTACCAGGATTGCCACCCATTCCCTGTTACATTCCCCCTTTCTTTCCTATCTGATAACTCCATGACTGGGAATTCTCAGACTGCATTCCTAATTTTGTTTAAACAATGTTACAGTTTTAGCAATGACACAAAACCTCCAAATGTTGAAAATATAATGCAGAAGAAATAAATAAGAGACTAGAATAAACAAATAGTTATATAGAGATGTAAAGCACAGAAACAGATCCTTTGGTTCAACTCGTCCATCCGACTAGATATCCTAAATTAATCTAGCTCCATTTGCCGGCATTTGGCCAATATCCCTCTAAACACCTCCTATTCATGTACTCATCCATATGTCTTTTAAATGTTGTAAGTGTACCAGCCTCTACCACTTTCTTTGGCAGTTCATTCCATTCGTGCACCACCCTCTGCATGAAAACTTGCCCCTTAGGTCCCTTTTAAATCTTACCCCTCTCACCCTCAACCTATGTCCTCTAGTTATGGACTCTCGTACCCTGGGAAAAAGACCAGGACAGTTGACCCTATCTATGGGAGTGGGTAAAGGTTCAAATTCATAAGTTACGAGAGAAAACAATTTATTCCACTGGGCTGACCACATTAGGAAGGAAGTTTGTTTCTAAAAAGATATATCATTTTGGGAGAATGTTTGAATCTATCAAAAACCACCTAGTTTCTCTGATTAAAATATTAATTGTTTTCCTAGTTTTTGGTTGTAAAAAAATCAATGGCCCAGATAATGCTGTAAAATTATTGAATTGTATAATGACTCACATTGTTCTGACTGTGAAATCACCAACCAATTTGTGCTGAGGAAAAGTTTCCCAAGTGTGGCATGGCACTATAAACATGCTAGCCAAGGTGTCCCACTCCTGGAACATCTAAGCCCATTGTGCTGCTTGCACTGGATTGTTGCAGATAATAGCTCCTCATGCACTTTGGAAAAAAGAAACAAGATGACAGAGTATTTAATGAATGGCAGGACATGGGGTAGCTTAGAGGAACTGAGGGATCTTGGGGTAATTATTCACAGATCCCTGAGGTCAGCAGAGCACACGAATAAGATAGTTAAGAAGGCATATGGGACAGTCTTTGCATAGAGTATAAGACCAAGGAGGTAATGCGGGAGTTGCACAGAGCATTGGTCAGGCCATAACTGGAGCAGTGTGTGCAGTTCTGGTCACTTCACTACAAGAATGGGATAAGCTATAAGGAGAGACTGGATAGGCTTGGGGTTGTTTTCTTTAGAGCAGAGAAGACAGAGGGGTCATGATTGAGGTGTACAAGATGAAGGGATATGTATAGTGAGAGTAGAGAGCAGCTGTTCTCCTTGGTTGAGGGATCAATTATGAGACGGTTTGGTTTTTGGGTAAGGGGCAGGAGATTCAGATGGGATTTGGGGAAATAACTTTTTCACTCAGCGGGTGCTGGAAATCTGGAATGCTCTGCCTGGGAAGGTAGTGGAGGCTACAATCTTTAAAAAGATATATATTTAGCTGAACACTTCAAATGTCATTCAAGGATATGGGACAAGTGCATGAAAGTGGGATTAATGCACTTTTAGTGTTAGTTATAGTGCATCGGGTTCAATGGGCTGAAGGCCGTTTCTGCACTGTATGAATCAATGTACCTTTTTCTTTAAACATAGCAATTTTACCTTAAGACAATAACGTTTCCCTAGTTTAGTGACATCTATGAAATTATCCACTGATCAGTCAACAGTTTTGCAAATGTAGGCAAAAATTTTACATTCGAATTTGATCAAAGTGAAACCACAACAAACAAAAAAGTAGTGAAACATAGAGTATTGTACAAAACAAATTAATTTGATTTTGACTGAGAATTAACGGGAACTGGTTGAATTGTACAAGCAAGGATTATATCATTACTGCACTGCAGCAAGCCATAAAAATCTCCGTCCTTAATTAAACACGAGAAATGCTAACAAATGTTGCAGTGTGACGAGGTCATAAAAGTCTCATTGCGACCTGGCACTACACCAGCTACATGTTAGAGGTGAACTACATATTGATTAAAGTCATAATTCAGTCTCTACCCTTTACATTTCATTTCAATGAACAGTTCTAAAAGTTTGGAAACTATAGAAATTATCCCCTTGACACTTCCAGCAACCTCTGGATCATGTATATTAAAAGTTGTGTATACAAACCAGAGATCTTTCCATCTGGAAAACTTCCCCTTGAGCTAAATTAGCTATTTCAAAAACAGTTTCATATTGAGCTTTCACATTACTGAAAGGCTCCTAGGAGTAAATAACACCAACAATCACTCCTGATCCATCCACATCGACGCTACAGTCAAGAAAGCACACTGATGCCTCTACTTCCTCAGAAGACTAAGGAAATTCAGCATAACCACAATGACTCTTACCAATTTCTATAGCTACACCATAGAAAGTATCCTATCTGATGCATCACAAGGTTGTATGGCAACTGCTCTTCCCAAGACCAAAAGAAAATGCAGAGACTTGTAAATGCAGCCCAATCCATCAGGAAAACCAGCCTTCCGTTCATTGACTCCATCCATTGATCCCTCCCAACCAGGTTATACTTTCTTCCAGCCTCTTCCATCAGGCAGAAGAGACAGAAGTTTGAAAATACTTGTACCAACAGATTTAGGAATGGCATCTTCCCCACTGTTATCAGACTTAAGAACAGACTTCCCATATATTAGAGTTGATCTTTCTCTGCACCTTCTCTGTAGCTGTAACACTATATTCTGCATTCTGTTCTATTACCCTAATGTACTTATGTAAGGTATGATTTGTCTGGATAGCATGCAAAACAATACTTTACACTGTATTTTGGTACATGTGACAATAATAAAATAAAATCAAACAAACATATGCCAGAACTATTTCATCTTGCACCCATCAGGACAAATGTAAAATGTCAAATTTCAAAGGTCACAATTTATTTGTCAGAACAGCATGCAGATTGTCTGGAGATATTGACTTCACATTTGAGGGGTTCTTACTGAACAATCCAAAAAGCCGATGCTGACTGTCTGAGCAGCCAATGCAAAATAATCAGACAAGTTTGTAATATAGCTCATTTACTCTTGCTCGAACAACACACACATGAACAAATTCAAACCTATTGCCTTTTCTTCAATTAACTAGGAGCTTCACAAGCCTGATGTTTCTGATTGTTTTCTCCGAGACAGCAAGATGAAAAGCTTCAGCAACATTTTTTTCTTGTCAGCAATATTCACACATCATGTTAGTGCTATTAACATCCTTTATTGAACTTAACTTCCTTAGTATTACAGTTTTGATATATAGACAATCACTAAACTCATGAGCTTAGAAATGGCTGGCGATATTAGCATGCAAATGTTTAATATATTAGTATAACATTCCTCAATTTTAAAGCCCATTCCTTTTAAATATGTTAACAGCTCCATTAAAGCAGCAGGCAGAGGAATGCCACGTAAATGGGTCAACATTCAGATGCTAAAATTCAATCACACTGTTTCCCAGAAACAAAGCCAGTGTGAATATTAGATTGCTGAAAATGACACATTTTGTCAAAACTTTATATTGTACACTCATTAGGACATTTCACAAGAATACAAATAAAGGGGAAAACAAAAATTCATGCCGTATACAGGACAGTTCTGATTATTAAACAAATGGGCTCTGATTGATAGAAGCATTGCTGCAGAGAATGTTAACAGTTCTGGTGACTGATGACTGAACACAAGTGGTGTTTGCCACTATCTTGATGCTGCTATCAATCCAAAAAAGATGTTTTGCCTATCTGACAACTGGGTAATGTGGTATTTCAGTTCCAGTGAGGTGTAGGTAAGGCATACTTTCCAAAGACTGACCGATCACATCAAACAGCTTAGCCATTCAGTTGTTCACAAGAAGTAAGGCATTGACCATCAGAAACAGGCCCATGCCTGCAAACTTGCAACACAGTATTTTAACATTAGCTGGTGATTCTATAGTTAGACAACATTAGCTGGACAATCCTGAGTGTGCAAGGAGTCATGCTGACAAACAATTTAGGATAGTTAGTTGAGCCCTTAAGGTGGCACAATTATGTGAACCGGAAACAACGTATATTCAAACACAGGTCCCTGTTCTGTGCAGGCAGAACATGTGTCCACCCTGCACCTCTTTTAAGTCAACAAAATAGGAGACAGCTATTTGTTGGTGCATTTCTCAGGATAATGCCCTGACCAACCAGAGTTAATCTGCTGAATTAAAATCAAAAACAAAATTTGACAATTACCAGTCAAACATCAAAACTGCTGCATTCTCCATTCAATAAATATGCTAGAGTCCACTTGCCAACAAACAGCACTTTCCTCTCATGCAGTATAAATCTGGGTTAACAAGGTGTAGAGCTGGATGAACACAGCAGGCCAAGCAGCATCAGAGGAGCAGGAAGGCTGACATTTCGGGCCTAGACCCTTCATCGGAAATGGGGGAGGGGAAGGGGGTTCTGAAATAAATAGGGAGAGAAGGGGAGGCGGATAGAAGATGGATAGAGGAGAAGATAGGTGGAGAGGAGACAGACAGGTCAAAGAGGAGGGGATGGAGCCAGTAAAGGTGAGTGTAGGTGGGGAGGTAGGGAGGAGATAGGTCAGTCCAGGGAGGACGGACAGGTCAAGGGGGTGGCATGAGGTTAGTAGGTAGGAGATGGGGGT
Source organism: Rhincodon typus (assembly GCF_021869965.1). Taxonomy (NCBI): domain Eukaryota; kingdom Metazoa; phylum Chordata; class Chondrichthyes; order Orectolobiformes; family Rhincodontidae; genus Rhincodon; species Rhincodon typus. The sequence goes on along the minus strand of NC_063350.1, from coordinate 49,902,312 downwards.
GGGGCTTGAGGTGGGAGGAGGGGATAGGTGGGAGGAAGGACAGGTTAATGAGGTGGGGACGAGCTGGGCTGGTTTTAGGATGCGGTAGGGGGAGGGGAGATTCTGAAGCTTGTGAAGTCCAGATTGATACCATTGGGCTGCAGGGTTCCCAAGCGGAATATGAGTTGCTGTTCCTGCAACCTTCGGGTAGCATCGTTGTGGCACTGCAGGAGGCCCAGGATGGACATGTCGTCTGCGGAATGGGAGGGGGAGTTGAAATGGTTCGCGACTGGGAGGTGCAGTTGTTTAGTGCGAACTGAGCGTAGGTGTTCCGCAAAGTGGTCCCCAAGCGTCCGCTTCGTTTCCCCGATGTAGAGGAAGCCACAACGGGAACAGCGGATGCAGTATACTCCCTCCCATTCCTCAGACGACATGTTCTCCTGGGCCTCCTGCAGTGCCACAACGATGCTACCCGAAGGTTGCAGGAACAGCAACTCATATTCCGCTTGGG
>NC_063350.1:49893707-49901722 GCF_021869965.1 Rhincodon typus | reverse complement strand
CTCCCACCTCAAGCCCCATCCCCATCTCCTACCTACTAACCTCATCCTGCCCCCTTGACCTGTCCGTCCTCCCTGGACTGACCTATCTCCTCCTTACCTTCCCACCTACACTCACCTTTACTGCCTCTTTGACCTGTCTGTCTCCTCTCCACCTATCTTCTCCTCTATCCATCTTCCATCTGCCTCCCCCTCTCTCCCTATTTATTTCAGAACTCCCTTCCCCTCCCCCATTTCTGAAGAAGGGTCTAGGCCCGAAACGTCAGCTTTCCTGCTCCTCTGATGCCGTGTTCATCCAGCTCTACACCTTGTTATCTCAGATTCTCCAGCATCTGCAGTTCCTACTATCTCTGAAATAAATCTGGGTTTCCCCCTTTATTGGTATTCTTGTCTATTGCCCTGATGACTGCAACATGAAAAACTTTGACAAACTGTTTCTTTTTTCAGTAGTACAGTAGTTTTGTACGAACAAATGATTATTAGCAAATACCATACTTAAAACTTATAGAGGGTCAGTTTTTCCCATTGTCATAGTATTTTACAGCACAGGTGGAGGGCATTCAGCTATTGTTCATATGCCAGTTCTTTGAAATTTCACTTCAAGTAATCCCACTCCCTTTCTTTCTCCACCAGCCCTGCAATTGTTTTCTTTCAAGAATTTATCTAAATTCATTTCAAAATTTTTTTGGTTCCGCATACCATTTTAGACAGTGCATTCATTGGCAAGTGGAGAAAGAGGGATGAAAAATATTTGCATTAAGACAACAGCTTATTATTACAAAGCTGATTCCTACAGTTGTCTCCTCAACAGATACTGGCGATTCCAAAATGGAAGGGAGAAATTTTAGATGACAAAGTCATGTAAAAGTTTCGAGCACGCCAATGGTGGCAATCTAATTTTTTGGCAAATAATTACATTACAATATTACATAAAAAAAACAGCCACTTAAGGATTAATGCTAATAACAGTGGAACTTGAGTTATCATATCACAGTATGGTTTCAATACAGTGTCAAATCAAAACAACATACCTGCATCAAAATTGAAGTAAAGTAATTGCCAACTTTTAAGTAGGAACAAAGGAACCCACTTGAGTCGGAAAACAAACAGCTTTTTACAACCAATCTCAATGAAAAGGAGTTATGTTTTACATGTTTATACAAATGATTTTCAGTCTTTACCTCAGGGTTCCTTTCAATCACACAGTCACAAACCAAGATGAAGAAGGCAAGTCAGATTTGCAAGCATGTAAGTTATGTTTTCCTGAATTTGACCACCACTGTGAAAGCTATCTTCGTAACAGATGTTACTGGTAAGTGCACATTTAATCGGTAAGAAACCTTCAGCTTAAAACTATATGTCAACAGAATTGATTGGATTTGCGATGGTGTAATAGCAAATTCCAACATTAATCATCTGCTCTGTAGGGTCCAAAATAGCAGTAGCCAACGAGGGCTAAGCTGATGTGTGTAATTAAAGCAATCCAACATGGTGGCAGAGTAAACTTTGCAGCATTCTGTCCGCTTTTCCATTTCATTTCTTTTACTTTTATCATTTTTTAGTGAAGGGCTCGGACAGCATTGACAGTGGTGAAGTGCCCACCACATTAGAGACATGTTTGTATTCCCGGCAGCGGTGGACAGGGGTGAGTTTTCAACCAGTATGGGACCTGCTTGAGCAGCAGCTGCTTTGGTATGGGGGGCCCAGCATTGATTTGGGTCTAGTTCGGGACCTGGCAGTGGAATCAAGGCAGCGGTGATATCAGTGGAAGCGAGTTGGCGCTGAAGAATGGCAAAACAGTTCTAGCAGTGGTGGTTCAGCAAAGGGGTCAAGGCTAGCTAACTGCTTTGTGCTGGTGTTGGACTCAGCATCAGGATGGAAGAGCCTGGAACCAGACCCACAGCAAAGGCACTTAACAAAAAGGACTGTGATATTGAACTTTTAACTTCATTTCTTTCTTCTTTTTAACTTTTCCATTCTATGTCTGAATTTATTTTCTGTATTTTTAAGATGGCGCCAGATATCAGCAACATAATACACTTTCATTGTATTTGTAACAAATACTTGTAACATTACATGTGACAGTAAATAAATAAAATCAATTACACCAAATTCAAACAGTGTGCTCTTCACTGGAATCTTTCATTTGAAGAGCACCAAAGAGGATGTGTAGTGGAAGTCAGAGGATAGAGAAGATGTGAATAAAATTCTTACGACAGAGAAGGAATTGGCAAACTTGTTGGATTTGGCAAAAGGTTCAAGGTAAATCATCAGTCACACTGCCCTTGTTGACCTAGAAAGCTATATAGCTATAATATATATAGTATATATTTTATACACACACACACACACACACACACAAAGCATAGTTGAGCACTGCACAGTAAATATTTCAGAAAAAAAATTGCATGATTAATATTTATGAGGGGTTGAAACCCATGCCAGTTCTTGGCAAGAGCCCATTATGACAAAGTCTCACTGGTTGCTGGCCATGGTCCTGAATTTAACAGGGAACTGCTGTCCCAGGGTAACTATTTCTGACAGTTTAAGTGAGAAAAAGGCAATTGTGAAAAATAGATTCACTTGACTATTCCTGCCAACCCTGCTCCCAAATCTACATGATGAAAATTAAGGACTTTGAGGCCAAAAATCAGGTTTTGATTTTTAGTTGAGATCTGCTACTAATCAAGCTTCTGCAGCATATTGCAAATGTTGTTTGCCATTTGTTATTGAAACAGGCATTAATTGCAAAGGCGACACTTGAACTGTATTGTATACATTGGTGGTTATGGATAGATCAAGAAGCTGCTGAATCTTGCTGAAGTGTGATTACCTATCATTACATTCTGTATACATTCTCATACTTGCTGACTTTTCATTTCTCTCCTGCTTGTTTTGACTTATGCAGCCTGGTTAGGTTTACTATTTGCTACCTTTGCAGATATAGGCAGCAGTAATTAATATATAATTGCATCCCACAGCAAAGTACTCTTCTGACAGTTCCACCATGTCAAATATTTAACACTGTATACACCAAGAGATGATAATTAACTGAAAAAAAAGGGGAGAGAATATGACTTTTGGTTTCCCATAATTTGCTAAAGAAAAAGAAATTCAAAGTAGAAACGCAGTTCAGTTGAATAATTGCACCAGTTTGGTGTGTGATATTAAAGAATGTTAAACATCACAAAGGAATGGCAATGCCACTTATTTAATATCAATCTTAAGACAATTAGTAAAGAAGAAACATATTTGGAATCAAGTTAAAAATCAGGAAGTTAGAAGCAAGATGGGATGTTGCCTCGAAAGTTGATTACCAAAAGTTACCAGACCATTCAAAATATATTATGTGGAGAATGGAGAACAAAGTAAACAATGGTTAAGAAGACAATTAGATTTTTTTTTAAAGATGAAAATGGAAAAACCTGATGAGAAAGTAGGTTGGTTAGATCCTATGAGCAAGAAGCTTGTTCATTTGAATAACCACTGCTTATAGGATTTAATGTTGGAGGTCTTAAAAATTTGCTGTGTAAGGGTAAAATTGTTTCCCTCCCTACATTGGATGCCAATGATCCGCAAATGCATGGAATACAACAATAAAAACAAAGAATGGAATTGTCCCCTCCTGAGGCATTGGGAATAATAGCAAGCATGTTGATTTATTTGGGCAAGAGTCCAACACTGAGATTCTTACCATTGAGTTAAACTGTCAATGTTACGTCCTCCCTTCTTCAATGGGGAGATTAATTTCTTGCCTTCGGGTGATGAGAAGCTTATGTATTTGCATTTCATGTATTGCCTTTCCTGTCATAAATAATATCCCCCTTCCCAATCAACCTCTGCCTGAACAAAGTATTCAATGCTTCAAAACTCAGCGGTACAAGTGAAGTGGGCATCCATCAAAATGAGTCAGAGAACATAGAACAGTACAGCACAGTACAGGCCCTTCGGCTCACAAGGTTGTGCCGACCTATTATCCTACTAAGATCAATCTACCCTGCATACCCTACATTTTATATCCTCCATGTGCCTATCCAAGAGTTGCTTAAAAGCCTCTACAGTATCTAAGTCCTTAGTATCTAGTCCAGATGACAGCACAGCTGTGTTGCTCCTTTACACTTTCACTGGAACTGGTTCCACTGAAGTAGGTGCTTTCATGTTGACCAAGGCCCTACGATGTGCCCTGAACCACTGCACTACCAAACTGGTCAACAGCAATATACCAGTACTAGATTCTCAAGTGCCACTTTAGTACGCAGGTCTATGCAGCAGTTTCAGCTCCTCAGGTGGCACCCTTGCAGGCAGGGTCAGGCCAGCTTTTCTCTCACTTTAGCACAGAAGGGAAGTTAGGAAGCACATGGCTGCAGGAGATAGTGAAGAGTTAATGCGAAAGGGATGGAAAGGGCATGGGGAGACAAGGTAATGCAGGCCATGATGACGCACGTACCAGCAGTTTACACAGCATGCACACTACACTGCCACATTCAATCCAGGAGCTGGACTATTTCTAGTCTGGGGGTAGGCCATTTTTGGTCTGGGAGTTGATTCAACAGAAGTCCAGGTATTGGGCCACGGTCAGTCCTGGCAATCAAACAGGATCAGTCTCAGTCCTGCAGGTCAGCCAGTAGGGGTAGCCTTCTAAAGTGAGTCTGAGGGTAGAATGTTGTGAATCCGGACCTTCCTGGAAAGTCTGCCCAGGAAATGGGTCACAGTTAGTTAGGGAGAATGGGCCTGACATAATCTACTATTTTATTTTTAAGGCTCATCCACTACATCATTAAGGCTGTAAGCTCAAGCCTGGGGATTTTATTTGGTGGCTGAGGGAATGGTGGAAGTGATAGTGGGCAATTGTCGACCGGATGGTAGGGCATGCTGGGTTATGAAAGGGGACTGCAGAGTTTCCAACAGGGGTTCAAGCCGAGTCATGGTCGCTATTGCCGCGATATGGGGAGTTTCAGGGCCAACAAAAGCAATATATCAATTGTCAGGTGCTCTGGAACTGAGGCAGGGTCATTGATAGTAAGCATGAGGTAAGCTTTGGCATCGATCAGGATCTAGAAGCTTGAGAAGAATCTCTGAAAATGATTGAAAGCCAGGGCAGAAGATAACTAAGAACGTCCTGAGCAATATTATCACATTTATGCCAGCTACTGGACAAGGACTGACATTCACAAGGACTGGGACAATCATATTCTTGGAGGCCTAAACGTTACAGCAACCCTTGATTTCTTTGTTGATAATCATTGTAAAGATCTACTGGGGATATCTGTGCATTTCAAAGTCCTCAGCTTATAGGTGCAGCCAGGTTGTCACTGATGCCCTCTCCACAAGAGCCTAAGTCCCATTCCCCCTTATTGTGGTTCACAATGAACTATGGCTTTAGGATTCTCAGCCATTGCTGGATTTTTACAGGTACAGTGTACAATCAATCAATTAACCCACATAGCAATCACAGCACGCTATAGCCAGCCTTTGTCTTTGTAATAAACTTATCCCACTCTCTTAATTTTCAACTCATTTGTGGCCACAGCAACCAGACGTTGAAGGTCTATGCCGTATATCCAGGAAGCTGCAATTAACTCATCCATCCCGGACTTCTCACAGCTACCAGCCTCTTTCAAACACCGTTGGCCAATACAAGGATGGTTTCCAGGTAAGGAGTGGTACCCCCTCTGGTCATGGCCAATGGCAGCTCTAAAATATCGTCAGACTCCCATTGAGGGGAGGTACCAAGCAGCTCTGAGTTTTGACCAAAGCCATTGCTGAAGTAAAAACCTCCTGAAGATAAAGTTCTGATGGCTGGACTAGTCATGTGGTACTGGGCAGTATATCCCAGCTATAACTGCATTATAGTTGTGTGTTGCACATTCCACATTCTCAGTCACCATAGGATAATATGTTGACTGGGATGGAGATGCAGGAGCTCCCCAGGTCACAGATTCATTATCCTGACTTGTTCAGTTGTATTTAAATCCAGTAATCCCTCCAAAACAGCACCATGGAAATATATCATTAACATTTTGACAGTTCAAAAGATTACTTGCTACCACCTTGTCAAGGGCAATTAGGGATGGACTGTAAATATGGGCCAATGTTTCCCACATCAAGTCAATAATGGGAAACAAAAACATCTTTAGTCTCTGCAAACAATTCTGGGCACAATATCTGAGGAAGGTTGTATGAGCCTTAGAAGAAGTGTAGAACAGATTTAACAGTGATACTTAGGTTTCCAAGGTTAGCTTATGGGGAGATTTTTAGGTTTTATTCCATGGAAATTAAAATGGCATAGCATAGCATAGCCTTTATTATCACATGTTCTCAAGTCCAGATGTACAGGAGTACAGTGAAAAGTTTACAATCTCGCCCCACATGGCACCATTTTAGGTGCAAAGTACCTTGATACAAATCTTACATACAAAATGGAGAAGTAAAAGTGAAAAAGTTACATTTCTTACAGTTATTCAGAGTATAAGTTAGAAGAATGAGAAATAAAGTTAAAAAGAGAAGCATTGCAGTCTTTCCATAAAGGGCCTACAGTTAATCAGTGCAGGGGGCTTCCACGCATGGTCTGACCGGGCTCTCAAACTACTGACTGCCTGCACCAGTCCCCAGTCCACTAGCCATCCCTGCTCCATTTCAACTGACAGGCTTTAAAGCTCAAATTTTAAAAGTTCCTGACTCAGTAGATCCACTCCACGCAAATGGCCCTGCTTTGAGCATTTTTGCTTTTTAGAGGCAGGATGAAATCAGACCGATTGACTACAGAAGCAGAGGCAGACGGTGCTGAAATACTGTTGAGGAAAGACTTTTCCCAGTTCTCTAGCACTTCTAGACTTTGAGTTAGGTGTTTTAACCCTCACCCTTCCCATTATTCTCTGCCTGTTCCATGGCTCCCTTCCAACGTCTATACCAATTCACCTAATATGCAATATAGAACTAATGAGCAATATTTCAACAAAGGTATTTCATGAAATTCACTTAAAAAGACACACAATAAAAAAAATTTTGGAAAGAAAAAACATTGCAACTTTTATAAAGTCATAACAGTAACAATCAGATATTCAAAGATTCAACCACAGAAGCTTTGCCTCACTTCTCATTTCTTAATTTTGTCAGACATCAGGAAAAAAATGGATCAAAGGAAAAATACCTCATGGGAACCTCAAAGATATCGAAGAAAAACGTTCTTTCAGCTCGTGAAAATAAATCCCTGCTGGGATAATCTATCAGTGAGTCTTGGCAATCAGCCAAGAACTCATAATGTAACCTGTATCTTATAGCTAGACAGCTGTTTCTCCAGCTACCTTTCAGAGTCAGGGGAAATGCAAAAAAACGTGGTTTACGAAGTTCTGTTGTTCAATGGTTTTCTTAACCTCTGTTGTCTTCCAACAAAAGGCACAGTTAAAATCAGGAACATGGTGGAGGTCAAGCAGAATCCTGAAATACTATGGGTAATGCGGTACTGATAGCTTTCATGTTAATATCACTTCAAACTAATAGGTAGTGTGCTAATTAGCTATAGAGTATCAGGGACTAGATCGACATCTCTTTGTAGAATTGATTGTTTCTCTAATAGTTTGAGGGGAATCACTTTGTATCAAGCATGGGGCAGGTGAGAAGGACGTTCCCAGCTCCCAGGCCTACATAAGACAGAATGGGAATGGAACCTGCACTAGCTATCAAGCCAATCAAGCTAATTAGTCTCCCTCAAACTAATAAATGATACAAGAAAATTGACATTGGCCTTGATGGTTTAGCTGTAAATGCATCAATCAGCATGCGACTAAACAACAAAGTCCCAGGCTCTATATCTGCTATGGGCTGAGTTAGATGAACTCAGGCAGAGAATTAGCAGACACTGGAAGTTGGTTAAAGCATCACTGGACTAAGGAGAGAAATCATCCAGATCTCTGTTTCTGATTGTTGCTGTTTTTTTTTCCTCGATTAATATTTATTTCTCAACCAACATCATTAAAAACCAGAGATAGTAGGAACTGCAGATGCTGGAGAATCCGAGA
>NC_063350.1:49837062-49893307 GCF_021869965.1 Rhincodon typus | reverse complement strand
GGATGAACACAGCAGGCCAAGCAGCATCTGCTCCTATGATGCTGCTTGGCCTGCTGTGTTCATCCAGCCCTGCACCTTGTTATCATTAAAAACCAGATGATCTGGTCATTATCATTATCACATTCGTGTTTGTGGGACCTTTCTGCTTCTTTCTGTTGTTGCTTCATGCAAATAATTGGATGCTGCCTTTTTTATGATGTGAAATGCAACTCAATTTTCAGGAATAAAGCGTAATTAGTGCCGTTTAGCACATTACTGTTGTGAAACCATAGATTTCACACCTCATTGAAGAACAGTGTTAACAGAGTAGGTGCTAATTTGGATCATTTCTTTTATTTTTGGCCTTCTGGGACTTGCAAATTTAGGTTCATTTAGATTTTGATTCAGCCTAACATTTGTTGAGGTATTTATCTTTCTACGTTATACTGTACTGCAATTTCACTGAACCACACCTGCACATTTCACAAAATCAAAAGATGATCATGAACCTTGCAAAACTCAGTCTTCAAACGAAGATGTGGATTAAACACAGAAAATGTTGGAAAGACTCAGCAGGTCAGCAGCACTGTAGAGAGAGAAACAGTGTTTCTGTCAATGGAAGGTATCAACTGAAACATTAACTCTATTTCTCTGTCCACAGGTCTTGCCTGATCTGCTGGTTACTTCCAGCACTTTTTGGTTTTATTTCAGAGTTACAGTATTGACTGAATTCTGTGTTTCTTAAAGATATTCATGATCTCTTTTGAACTTTGATGGAACATCGCGCTACAGACCATGGGCTAGAAATCATATCAAACAGCAACTATTCTTCAGTATTACCCTATGCAGACATTTTACAAAGAATGATTTGTATAGTGTATTTAACATGGAAAAACTTATTTTCAACAACTAAAAAAAATAGACTAGAGAAAGGGATATGAGGAGAGATAGTTATAAGCTTGATGAAGGAGATCCATTTAATGGTTGTCCTGCAGGGTGGAACTTTTTCTCATATTGAAATTGCCATATTACAGGCTGTTGTTGTTGAAGGGAGAGAGACCTAAAGGCTTGGGTGGGGGAATTCCAAAGCCTGAAGCTGAAACAGCTGAAAATATATATGGCCTCTGTATATAAAATGCAGGAGATAAATTACTGACAGATGCAGACTAAGACAATATAACATCAAAGCATGTTAATTTTGCATTAAACCATTGCATTCGATTTTCAGGGCTCTCCATAACTCACTGTTAACACTGTTACTAACCAGCAATCAACCATTGAAGGATCCCTAAGGTAGAACTCCAGCCCAGGCCAACTGTTTTCTTCCTTGTTTAGTCTGGATCTTTAGAGCCAAGACTGGAGCTGTTGTATTGTTGTTGGATTAACTAGTAGCCAAGTGGGGGCTAATGCTGAGGTAGGAAGTCAAATCGCTTTATCTGTCTTGTCCATCAACCCCAGATGTCTAGAAACCGGGCAATGCTTCAACAATGGATAGTTGGTCCAATATTTGTTTGTTAAAATTGTCATTTTATGTCGGCAATGGTAAATGCCAGATGTTAAATGTATTGAAATATTTCGAATGGGGTTCATATTTAGTGATGACATGCAGCAAGCTCAGTGATATTTTCCAATCGGAATGAATGATATCCTATCCTTATGAATGATGTCAGATAATCTTCCATATTTAAGAATCAGGTCAATCGTTACTGTTATTAAAAGGGTCACTATCGAATACTATAAAGTAATAATCAAATACACCGTGGTGAAGATTTGTACTCAGGGGAAAGAGTAAATGCTTACAACTCATCAGCAATTTAAGGTAAAATGGTTTAAGCTTAGTCAGTCTTATATTGAATGAATAAATACAGTAGATGAGCTTGATTAAAAAAATCAAAATTATGAAATACATATGTGAATCCATTAGTCCTGAATAACATTGGGAAATGAATATTCTTTCAATTCTTTTGAATGTGATTTGAGTTCACCACATCTGAGCACAAGGAAATCAACCCTAAATTTCTGTAAACAAAATGGCTGCTCTGTTGAAATAAATTTGGACATGGCAGCATTAGTGACAGGTAGCATTTAAAATCTGGAGGCAAACATTACACTTGATTGATTTTAGTTGTTAATGAGGTCATGTGCTTCATTAATGTGACGTATGAAAGGAAACAGGCTAATCAATTATTTTATAGAAAGAGTCTGATTGCTACTTGTATCATTCCACCATTCTCAGGGAAACGAGGTAGAGAGAACAAGGGCAAGGAAAGAGAGAGTGACAGAAAGAAGTGAAGAAAAGAAAGATAGGTCAGAAAAGAGGGAGACAGGTTACGGGTGAAGAAGAAAAGAACAGTTGGGTGAAAGAAAAGGAAAAGCAAAGTGGGTTGAAAGAAGAGAGAGTGCCAGAGAATGAAGGGAAAGGAAGAGTGAGAGATGGTAGAGACACAGAGCAGTAAGAAGAACGAGCAGACAAGAGAAATCTAGTTTAAAAGGAAAATTATTGAGAATTGAAAACGAAGTAGAAACAAAAAAAAGTGTTTAAGGAAGTGAGAATAAAGGATAAGAAAGATTAATAGAAGCTAGAGTGAAATACAAGAGGAATGAATGATGGATATAATCAAAAAGAATAAAGTATTGAAGATACACTGGATTAGCGCTGGAAAAATGTTATTACCTAACGTGTAATTATGTCAATACTCTGACAAATGTGATGCGTGGAGATTGAAACATGCCTTTGGCTTTTTATAACAGACTGTGGTGACAAGAAAATAAGATGTTCCTGAGGTCAAGGGAGCATAGTTGTGCTTGCTCATGTCTGCCAGATGCATATTTTGGTATTTTCTTCCTATAAGGAAAACTGTATTCAGGACAAGGTTCAGCTCCTACCTACCAGTCTTGAGGTCCACTGTGAACTGGTCCTGTTCCTCCACCAGGGTGTACAATAATCTTGCACTGCTGCCATACGTTGGATCATCTGCATCTGAAGCAGTCACCTGCATCACAGAGGTGCCTGGAGACAAAGCAACAATATGGGTAAATTTCAGAGCTCAGCATTATACATTTATTTTACAACATATAGACAAGAACATAATGGGCCATGCTAAACATCTGTTGAGGCAGGAGCAGAGAAGCAGAAAGCTTGGCTACTGATGTGTCGAAACTTCACCTATTTCTTGAGATTTGAAGGTACAAATTAACATCAACACAAACACCCAGGGTGTTTTTGCAAATTTTAAACTCAATTCAATTTAAATAAATTTCAGCCTGTTATCACAGACAGCCATTGCTGCTCCAAGCCAGTTTTCCAAGAATTAATTGGCTCCCTACTGGTTAATCAAAACTTATTTTAAAAATTAACAGTAATTGAGAAAAGGAAAAACAGAAGGATACTAGAGTTACTAAACATTTAAAAAGGGATGAATAGGTAATTAAGTATAAAAGAAATAAGCCAAGAGCAGCCTTCTTTGTAGCTCCAACAAAGTGTCCAATCTTCTCATTGGTAGAACACTTGAGATGATCCCATCAACTCATCCTGGACATTTGCCAAATGATCATGACATGGGGTAAATTGGCCCAACAATCACAATTGTTGAATCCAAATACACACCTCTATTGCTACTTGATGTCAACAACTTATTTGTGGCAATTCTTTTACAAGAAGTGATTAAAATCAGCCCTGATATGACTGGTTCTGAAACCACTGACCCAAGATGAAGTGGAATATTGACTTGGACAATTTTTGTTCCACTCAAGCTCCTGAGCCATTAATCACCGATAACCAGAGATTCGGTCTGTTTTTCAATATTTACCATGGCTTTGTTTATCATAGCTTCCGATAGATGTACTCCGTTCTAATCCTTTTAGCACCACCCAGGCCCACACTCTCCAAGGAGAGTATCCGAGTTATTTATATGATTATTAAGAGATCTTCTTTTCCTTACTCTTGCTTCCAACAGGGTATTTGTCAATCCTGCCACTGATGCAGGATGAAATAAGGAACTTTTATCCACTTTTATCACCTGCGACAATAGCATTACCATGTTTCATGCCATTGCTACTTCCCTCTGGGTAGGTAGTCATGGCCTAGTGGTATTGTCGTTAGACTTTTAATTCAGAGATCCAGGTAATGTTCTGGGAACCCTGGTTTGAATCCCACCACGGCAGATGGTAAAATTTGAACTCAACAAAAATCTTCAATTAAGAATCCAATGATGACCATGAAGCTGTTGCCGAATGTTGGAAAAAACCCATCTGGTTCACTAATGGAGGGAAGGAAACTGCCATCCTCACCTGGTCTGGCTAACGTGTGACTCCTAACTGACAGCAATGTGGTTGACTCTTAACTGTCCTCTGGGCAATTAGGGATGGACAATAACGCTGGTCCAGCCACTGATACCCTAGAGGCCTGGTTTATGACCCGTAATGCAATTGACAAACATGTGGAATTAGACTCCGTACACAAACCCATGCAGAACAGAACCAGAAGTGACACAACCCAACTTAACAGACCAGATCATATAAATATCAAGCGGAGTAGAACAACATCGCTTCATCAGAGGCTGCACTGATGATGTACGATAACCAGCCAGCTCGGTGAGCAAGCCAACAACCTCATCCACAACCCAAGCTACAAATCTTCAACCATTACCTTCGTCCTATGAATGAATAAAAGAAAAAATACCACTGCTGGACCATTAAGCAACCCATCACACTTCCCTCCAAGCCTACTATAAACCTAACAGGAAAAAAAAACAGAAGAACTGATCTCAAATCAGGGGTGGTGATGAGGAGAAGGCCACACTTGAAGAACTATGCACAATTTTCATTAGCCTACTACAGCAAGAACCTACAGGAGCCACTGAAATAAAAAACGTGGCCACAAAGGTAAGCCTTAATTTGACAGTGGCCAAAAAGCCTATATTTCTTTTGATTTCTTTATAATAATGATCAATCAGATTTGTGCTAAATGATATTTCTGAATTACAGACTTTGATTCCAAATTGGAAGGTTTTCTACCAGACTGAATGAATTACAATAGTTAAGGAACCATTCCTGAACAAGTGGCAGACCCAAAAGTGGTGACACATTGATAAACCAACAGTCAGGAGAGAGTGCTCCAGTTAGTTCTCAACATTGACTAGAAACTCCACAAATCAAGCCTAACATAGATAATGAATCTTCCTCAAAATTAACACCTATCGTCTTCTCACAGTTGGTGAATCAGAGATCCTCCAAGTTGAACAGCACACTGATGAAGTACCGAGAATAACAAAGTCTCAAATTGTACTCTAGGTGGGAGACTTCAATGTTCATCATCTAGAATGTTTCAGTACCAAGTTGGCTGAAGCTACAAGGACATAGACTGGGTGTGTACAAGTGATGAGGGTACCAATTCAGAAGAGAAATGTGCTACACCTTGACCTTGCAAATCTGTCTACCACAGTATTGGTAGCAATAATTACCGAGTAGTCCTTTTAGAAATGAAGCTCGTCCTCCCACTGAGATAATCTTTTTATACCATGTGGAACTACCACGGTGTTACATGGGACAGATTCGGGACAGATCTACAAGCTCAAAACTGACCATCCATGGCTCATTGTCCTCACAATCATTGAATTTAATCACAGACAAGTTGTTGCTCATAGAATTCGTGTTTAAACACAAGCTGTAATCTTGCGGCTTGGCACATCTCTCACAATACCCTCATCAAGTCAGGTAATTAATTCTGGTTCAATAAGTATTGGACAGCTCCCAGGAGACACACCAAGCCTACGGAAAAATGATGTGTGAACCAGTGAAACTACAACTTACAATGGTATGAATACCATACAACAGAAGTGGCATTCTCCAGACAGAATTTAATGATCACATAACAGAGGGTAGGATCCATATACTGACCATATCCAGGCATGAATGATGGTGGACAATTACACAACTGAAAAGGAGGCACATTCATCCTCCATAATGGTGTCGGGGGTGGGGGTGTGGTTTGGTGGTGGTAGACCAGTCCAGGTATGAAATACAAGGGGTCAGAGGCTGGAAATTCTAAGATGAGTAGCTCACCTGCATGATTCTCCAAAGCCTGTCAAGCATTGATTATAAGTCAATGCAATTCTCCTTCCTTCTTTGGTTGGATACAGCACCAATAACACTGAAACTACTTGACAATATCAAGTGGGTAAAGCAGCCCACATTGAACCCCATCCACCACCCTCCATCACTGGCACACAATGACAATAGTGTGTGCCATGATCAAGTGCACTGCAGTAACACACCAGGACTCTTTCAACAACTCCTCCCAAAACAATGAACACCACATCTTGAAGGACAAGGGGAACGGATTTGTGGCAGCACCACTGCCTACAAATTCCCCTCCAAGACTCACAACATCCTAATGTGAAACAACATTGCTCGTACTTCACTGTTGCTAGTACAACATCATCGAACTTTCCACCTAACAGCAGTGTGTTATCACAATATGATGATATATTCAAATATTTTGAATCTATCCTGCTTACAAGTCCAGTAAAAGAGTACTGGTTCTTTAGAAGTTGCAAGGCCATTGAGCCGACCGTGGGTGCCACTCCCAGTCAAAAGGAAATGCATTTTAACAAAACAAAAATCTCAGCCACAACTGAAAACAGCATGAAGAGAATAAATGATAAGGGAAAATAAAAGCAGTGCAGCTATAATACAGAATCTCCACACACATAGTAGCCTGAAAGTCTTGCTACTGTAAATCACTGACACAATTGAAAAACTCAGGGAACATGATGATGAGTACCAAATTTCCTCGCGTGAATTGGAAAGCCACAGAAGTGCAATCTGAATGTCGGCTTTTAAATGAAGGCATACTGGCATACTGCTAAAGGGTAGCAAAAAAACATTATTTGGACAACAACATTTGCAAGCATGAGGTTCAGTTACCAACAACTGAGGAAGGGTCACCGGACCCGAAACATTAACTCTGTTTTCTCCTCTACAGATGCTGCCAGACCTGCTGAGCTTTTCCAGCAACTTTGTTTTTGTTCCTGATTTACAACATCCACAGTTCTTTTGGTTTTTATTTAGGTTCAGTTACCAGTATGGCTACAGTTGTCAGCATGCAGCAAGTAAGCAATATGTATGGCAAGTGTGGTCTGCTGTTTTATTTTTATTCACTTCATGGGACTGCTACTGCTACTGAGTGTAGATCCAACAACACTCAGGAAGGTTGATTCCATCGAGGACAAATGCAACCCAACTGATTGGCACCACATCCACAAACATTTATTCCTTCCACCACTAACTCTCAGTAGTTAGTCATGAACTCTCTACTGAGCGTCGATGGTGGAAGGAGTGAATGTTTGTGGATGTGGTGCCAATCAAGCTGGCTGCTTTGGCCTGGATGATGTCAAGCTTCGAGTGTTGTTGGAACTGCAACTGGGGAGTATTCCATCATACTCCTGACTTACGCCTTGTAGATGATTGACATATTGTGGGGAGTCGGAAGGCGAGCTTTTCACTGCAAGAAATGCAGCCTCCGACTGTGTAAATGTGTGTGTATGTGTATATATATATAAATAAATATATAAAATATGCCAAGTCAAGTTGTATTTCTGGTCAATGGTAACTTGAGTGATGTTGATATTATGAGATTCAATGATAATTGTGCTATTGCTTTCTCTCTCTATTTGCAAATATTCATTGTCTGGCATTTGTGTGATACAAATGTTACTTGCACTTTTCAACATAAGCCTGGGTATTGTGCAGATCTTGCTACATTTGGAACAGACTGCTTCAGTATCTGAGGAGTTGCAAAATACTGCTGAACACTGTACAATCATCAGCAAATATTCCCACTTCTGATCTTATGATGGAGAGAAAGTCATTGATGAAGCAGCTGAAGATGGTTGAGCTTAGGACATTACCCTGAGGAACTTCTGCAGAGGCAAACTGGACCTGAGATGATTGGCCTTCAACAGCCACAACCACCTTCTTTGTGCCAGTGGTATTTTTCCCAATTTCCACCAACTCTAGTTTCACTTGGCCTCCTTGATGCTACAGTCAATCAAATGTGATCTTGATATCAAGGGCTGTCACTCTCACCTCACCTCTGGATTCAGCTTTTTTGTCCGCGTTTAAACTAAGGCTGTAATTAGGCCAGGAGCTGAATGATCCTGATGGAACCCAAACTGGGTGTCACTGAGCAGGCTGTTGCTAAGCAAGTGTTATTTGGTAGCACTATTGATGATACCTTCCACCACTTTCCTGATGATCAAGCGTAGACTGCAAGGGGGCTGACTGGCTGGATTGGCTTTTTTCCTGTTGTTTGTCTACAGAACATACCTGAGCAATTTTCAACATTGTTGGGCAGATGTCTATGTTGGGCTGTACTGGAACAGCTTGGCTAAGGGAGTAGCAAGTTCAAAAGCATCAGCTTTCAGGACTGTTGTTGGAATGTTGCAAGCGCCCATAGCCTTTTCAGTATCCACTGCTTCCAAATGCTTAATATTATGTGGAGTAAATCGAATTGGCTGAAGGCTGGCATCTATGATGTTCAGGGTGTCCAGAAGAGGCCAAGATGAATCATCCACTTGGTCTTTCTGGCTGACGATCGTCGTGAATGCTTCAGCCTTATCTTTTGCAGTGATCCACCGGGTTCACCCTTCATTGAAGATGGGGATATTTGTGTGGTCAGTGCCCTCAGGCAGTTGTTAATTGTCCACTACCATTTACAACAGAATGTGGCAGTGTTGCAGAGCTTAAATGTGACCCATTGTTTGTATAATCACTTAGCTCTATCTGTTACTTGCTGCTTATGCTGTTTGGCATGCAAGTAGTCCTGTTTGGTAGTTTCTTCAGATTGACATCTTATTGGTGCACCTGGTGTTGCTGCCGGTATGCCCTCCTGCACTCACCATTGAACCAAAGTTAAAACCCTGGCTTGATGGTAATGGTAGACTGAAGGATGATGCCACGCCATGAGATTGCAGATTGGGTTGGAGCGTGATTCTGCTATCGCCCATGTCCAACAGTGCTTCATTAATGCTCATTATTGCATTGTTAGGTGTGTTCAAAGTTGCCCTGTTTAGCACGGTTATGGTGCCACAGAACACAATGGAGGGTATTCCCAATGTGAAGACTGGACTTTATCTCAACAAGGGCTGTGCGACAGACACTCTTACTGATACGGTAATGGACAGATGCATCCATAGCCAGCAGATTGGTAAGGATGAGCTCAAGTATGTTTTTTCCTCTCCATCTGCTGCAGACCCAGTCTAACAGTTATGTCCTTTAGGACTCGACCAGCCTGATCAGTAGTACTGCTGTTGAGCCACTCTTGGTTGTGAACATTGAAATCACTCATCCAGAGTACATGCTGTGCCCTTCTCACACTTAGCACTTCCTCTAAGTGGTGTTCAACATCGAAGAGTACTGACTGACCAGCTGATGGAGAACAGTATGTGATAATCAACAGGAGGTTTCCCTAGCCATGTTTGATCTGAAGCCATGAGACTTCATGGGGTCTGGTGTCAATGTTGAGAACTCCCAGGGCAACTCCCTCCCGACTGCATAATCCAGTCCCACGACCTCTGCTGGGTCTGTCCTGCAGGTGTGACAGGACATATCCAGGGATGGCGATGGTGCTGTTCGGGACATTGTCCATAAGGTATGACTGCGTGATTTTGATTTTATTAGGCTGTAGCTTAGCTAGTCTCTGAGACAGATCTTGCATTTTGGCACTAGCCCCCAAATTTTAGTAAGGAAAAATTTGCAGGGTTGATATGGCTGTGTTTGCAGTTGTCTTTTCTGCTGCCTAGATCAATGCCAAGTGGTCCCTTCGGTTTTATTCTTACCTTTAGACTTTTTAAGTAGTGTAATTGAGTGGCTTGATAAACCATTTCAGGGCGGTTAAGAGTCAACCATACTTCTGTGAGTCTGGAGTCACACGTAGGCCAAAGCAGATATAAGTGGCAGCCAAACCAGGCATAAATCATTGATCATCTGACAGACTCAGTATGAATGAATGGTTTGCACCCTTAAAGCACTTATCATGAAATACAGGATGACAAAACAGGACTCTATATTGATATACAAGTCAGAATTAGACTTCTGGATATGGGCATACTATCACAGCAGAGATCACATTTGAAAGAAAAGTTAGGACAATCCTGCCAAGTGATCACCTGTCCAATTTTTCAGAAAAACAGGACAAACTTAATGAAAAACAAGGGAGAATCAATTTAGTACATGACCAACATGCAGGCGTGGAACAGTCTAATTTGCACATAGGACAGAAGGTCAGAGTCATACATCCTGCCCAAGGAACCTAGTTACTCAGACATCTAAATTGTGCAGTGCATACAAAGTTGCAACTCCAAACTGAGCAACATTGTGGAGAATGAGAAGCAAAGTCAGAGAATTGTACAATACTTCAATTGTGCTTTGAATACACACTAAAGTACGCTCAGATAATGAAGGTGTGGAGATTATCATTATAAAAACCAACGCACTAACAAAGACACAAGGGAGCAACACACATAAAACTTGACAACAAGCAAATGTGAAATATGGATCACTAGCAAGGTATGACGAGATCTGGAGGGTTGTCAAGCCACCATATGTTATTGTAGGCTCAAATTTTATAGCTCTTGTTTATGTGTAAATAATTGTACAAATACACAATGCATAAGCATTCTCACTTTTCATACATACAATCTGATCTTGGGGGAGAAAAGGGGTTGTTGTGTTATTGCTTTAAGAGCTGAGAATGCGAATGAGCCAAAGACCAGGATGAGACAACATGACAGTAGCTATGAGGAGTCCGATTGGCAGTGTATTAGACAAAAGGATGTGTGCTTAAATTTTTGTAGATGTAAGCCTTCAGTTTATCTTTTAAGTGAACCTGTTTGAGATGTTCAAGTAAGTTGAACCTACACTACTTACCAACCTGAGTAGAAACTGAGTCAAGTAACGAAACACAAGAGGACAACAATGCCCATATCACAAGAACAGCTAATAATAATAAAATAGTTGTTTTATTGATAAATACAGTATGTATGGCCCTCATATAGATAACTGTTATGCTCATTGTAGGGGTCTCCCGGATGCAAAGCAGTGAAATTTAATGGATAGGTAAACATAGGAACATATAATGGTTTGCTAGCTGACATGTTGCATTTATTGCTATTCCAGTACATCTTTCTTCTTACAAGCTTCTAAGGGCTTAGGCTACTGAAGGCTGCAAACTGCTCCTAACTCAACACTAACTAGTGTTCAGAGAAAACACAGTCATGTACAGTATCATAAGAAAAATATACTGAGGTACAGTTTTAGAGGTTCTTACATGAGCAATAGAGAATGTAGTAGAGTACAGAGAGCTGTTCTCTCAACTTGTTCAATAAGTGCTATACCTGACCTGGGAGTACTTAGTCTAACACTGGAGAAGCATCATTCCACCTCCAACATTGACAGCTCCATGAGCACAAGAAATAGAACTAATAAACTCAATAACTCATCTTGAAGCAACCAACAAACCTGTTGAAGTATTAACATTGTACCTTCTGAATTATAGTATTCTTTCTGCTTAAAGTAACTAAACCTTAGATGGCCTCCTGAGGGGAGTAAGTACACTAATGTAATCAGATTTCTTTTGTTGAACTTGTCAATCTTTAACAAAATAATCCTGTGGAGTTGAAAGTGAAGGCAGTTTATTACTGTTTAGACCTAAAAATTTTGTGATTGCCAAAATCATGTGACCAGATGATGGAACTTGTATGAAACCATATGGAAGAGAAATCAATTCTGTCACGAGACAAACGGTAGCATGGACACTCTGCTCAATGACCAAAACAGAGTCTCCTTAAGCAAACATATTTATACCATTTTAATAGGTAGTTCAAGAATCACCTTCACTTGAAGAGTTTTGAGACGTGCTAATTGATCCTTCTCCACTGCTCTAGTGAAGTCACAATTATTGGATCATACTGTACATCTTGGTGAGGCAAATATAATTGTTTGATCTACCGTCTGAATTATTACATTGTAGCTGATAGAGCCAGAAGTGCGAGTGGACACTTTACTATATATTATTTCAATCTAATGTCCATTACACATGCCTCATACAACTGGTCACTACACAAAGACTAACCCAACTGATTCTCCAAAGTGTCAATAGTAATCTTAAATTTGCTGGGTCAGTTGAAATGAGAAAAAAAACACAGATGAAGCCTGCCCAAATGAAAGGTCAATTGATTGGATGTTGACATAAACACTGGGCTATGCCTTAGCATCTTCTGAAGAGATCTAGGCATCTTTAAATTAAACGTTATAATTCAGCAAAATTACGCATTATGCCTGGGTATGTTCTGTTAAAACCAGATGCAGGGCACTAGATGTGATAGCTAACCACTTGTCAGCAAAACGAAATGGAGTTGACCACAGGGTCATGTTGTGCGAACACAATACGGTTGATTGGATGACACAAAAGTTGCAAGGAAATAGACTATATTAGCAGTCCTGACAAGCATGGTTTGGGGGCAAGGTTCATTAAAACTGTGAGATAAGCCTCTTTCAACAGAAAACAAGCAAATGTACTCATGAGTTAAAGATCAACTGACAATTAATAGATGTGATACATTTGTGATGTTTGCCAGTGATCAAACTGATCAATCATTGAACACTGGGCAGTAACCAGGATTGATCACGCAGCCTGAATGCTTGGAAAGGAAAATGTGCATCAGAGCAAAAGCTAGCTAGCTCAGGAACAGGGTCATCAAGTCAATGACTGGAGCTCGGGATGGAGCAGGCTGATCACCCATTTTGGTTTGATCTTCGGACAAGCCCACATAAACTGGGTCACTTGCAATCAAAAACTTGTATGTGTAAACTTGAATTACTGCTAATGCAATATCTTGTAGTATACCTTACTTCATTACAGAACAACTGGGTATACCCAACAGTTGGGAAAACCTTGGGCTCTTGATAGCCAGAACAAGCCCAATAGACAAGGAAACACAAACTGAAAGCCTAAAAGAAGTAGCATCACTTCAAAAAAGGTACTTTATTGACTGTAAACTACTTTTAGATGTCCTGAGGTTGTACAGTGTACATCATAAATGAAAGCATTTTTATTTTCTTTTTCGTGCACTTTGCTGTGAAAGGTTAGCACATCAGGGATTGGTTAAGCTATTGCATTGGTCTTTCTTGGTATGAAATACACAGTATTGTAAAAATAATGGCTTGGCACATTAGTAAGAACACAAATTAAAAAAGGTTAATAGTATGTGCCTTCAGTCTGTAAAATTAAATCCAGTGCAATATTCTTCCCGTGTGATGCCTTCACCTTGAACAACCACAAGCCAATCTGCAAAGATCATTATTTCCCCTCAATCTAAGTCCCAAAATACTTTAAGATAATAACCAAGATTGAAAGAGCTTATTCCATTCCAGATCCAGCATTCTCACAGCCTACAACTCAACGCACCAAACATCATTTGGCAGCACCTTCCAAACACACAATCTCTATTACCTAGAAGGACCAGTGCTGCAGATGCATGGGAACAACAGCATTCACAAGTTCTAATTCAAGTCATTCACCATTCCCCAGTTATAAGTGCTCCTTCACTGTCACCGAGTTAAAATGCTAGAACTCCTACACAAATAACACTGCGGGTGTTCCTAAACCAGGCCGATTGTGGAAGTTCAAGAAGGCAGTTCACCACCATCTTCTGAACAGTAATTATAAAAGGTAGGCAATAAATGCTGGCCTAACTAGCACGACTCACATCTCAGGAATGAATAAGATAAACCTGGATTAACTGTAGATAACTGCAGAATAACTCAGTAAAGGTAGCAAGATAGCAAAGAGATTCAAATGGAAGCATCACTTATTTCTAGGACAAGCATTTCAAATTACACTTAATTTTATCATGTAAACCATTAATCAGTCACAGCATCTTTGCTTATTTATTCAGAATAATAATGTCTCAAATTCAAGTAACTGCCAAAAAAAGTCACAAATCTTTTTAGGGCTAATTATCAACTATTAGAAAATGGATATGTCTCACATGGCGCTTGACATTTTGTACTCTTGCTGATTATAACAGCCTATAAAAGGTAAACCAGGAGCTCCTGTCTGTTCTGATCCTCAACTGTTTTCTAACTTTTAAATTTTCACTGGATACAATGTGTAAAATGCTCCATCATGAACTCAGTCATCATTCAACCTGATGACCTTGAAGCTCAAACAATAAATGAACTAGAATTGAGCAGGTTATCCTTTTTTCAGGTCAGGCCATGCTCACCTTCCAAACCCACGACCACTTCCATCTAGAAGGACAAGGGTAGCGGGTATATGGGAACCCCACCACCTTCAAGTTCCCTTCCAAGCCACTCACCATCCTGACTTGGAAATATATCACTGTTCCCTCACTGTCGCTGGGTCAAAATCCTGGAATTTCCTCCCTAATAGCATTCTGGATCAACCCACAGCAGGTGGACTGCAGCTGTTCAAGGAGGCAGCTCACTATCACCTTCTCAAGGGCAACTAGGGACAGGCAATAAATGCTGGCCCGGCCAGCAATGCCCACATCCCACAACATGAATAAATGAAAACAAAGGGAGCTGTCCTTTCTGGAAGTGATTGCTGCCTTCAGTCCCAGCTCATGCTTCAAACCCTCAACCTCAGAGTAAATGAGGAAGATATAACTTTCTGTCCGAGCCTGACAGTCAGGGTGAAAGTCAATGCAGTAACATTTGTGTGTGGCATATTAGTTCAGCAAAATATTCACCCAAACACTTAAACGCACATTCATTTCAACCCATCCACATGTTACTTATTACTTGTTTCTTTTCATCTGTCTATCCTTCGTGACTGCATTCTCTGATTTTTGACCTTTAAATACATCCAGGGCTACCAAAAGATGTCATGGCAATACTGGAGCGAGGAACTTATCTCCCGTTGTCCTCAATTAATATCACACAAACAAATCATCTTGTCACTGTGCAGCTCAGACAGCTGACTGCATACAGAATTTGACCGTAGATCCAGTTTACCATGAGGGGTCTTGTAGCTCAGTAGCAGAATTCAATCCTCTGCATCAGGAGATCCATGTTCAAGTCCCATCTACCCCAGAGAAGTGTCAAAATAAATCCACTTTTCCCTAGTTCAAGCCAGGGATTCAGCAGTTTGGATTTAATTCAGTGCCCAAGGTGTCTCCACTGCTGGTTAAGATTCCATATCTGCACAGATAAGGTAGAGGTGAAGTTACCATAATCCCAGAGGGTCATAGAGCTGTTCTCTCATCAGACCAGTAGTGGTTTCATTTAGAAATATTCTATCATACACCTGACTTATGCCTTCAGATGGTGAATTGGCTTTGGGGAGTCTGGAGGTAAGGTGGTTATCCATATTAAAAAAGGTTAGCTAAAGACAGTAATTTGGACTTGTCAAGGGAAAGTTTCAATTGATTTTTTTCAAAGATGTAAACAAGGAAGGTTGATAAGGATCATACACTTGATGTGGTTCAAATGAACCTTTAGTTTTTGAAAGGTTCTTTTTTTCCCCTCTAATCAACCTGTTCAGAGGCACTAGCATGCACATGGTAGACTGGTCACAAAAATAAACTCACATTTGATTAAAGCCCAAGTGACAACTTAGATCCAAAATCAGCTCAGAGGCAGAAAGCAAAGGATATAGGACTATAGGTATTTTAATGAATCAAAAGGGTTTTTCTGGTTGGATTTTGCAAGGCTAAGTACTAGGTCTGTTGATTTTCCAAACGTATATCAATGATTTAGGCTTGATTGTAGGGTTTGGGGGGATGGGGGGGCGGTGTTTGGTGGGTATGATTGAAAAGTTTACAGAAAATATAAAAATTGGAAATGAAGAAGAGGGCTACAGATTGCAGCAGGATATCAACAGATGAGTCAGCTGGGCAAAACAGCAGCAATCTGAAGAATGAGAGATAATACATTTGGGAAAGACTAACAACACAATGGAATAGACAGTAAATGGAAACATACTGAGAAATGTCGAGCAACAAAGGGACCTTGGAGTGCACTTCCATTGATGCCTGAAAGCAGTTGAATAAATATATGAGGTGGTAAAGAAGGAATATGAAGTATATGCCTTTACTGAGAGACTTAGAATACTGGAGGAGGGAGGATATATTGGAAATCTATAAAACACTGCTTTGATCATAGCTGGAGTATTGCATACAATTCTGGTCACAGCAGTAGAGAAAAGATGTAATTGTTCAAGAGATGGTTCTAGAGGAGATGTACAAGTATGTTGCCTGGCCTAGACTATGCTAGTTATGAGGAAAGATTGGACAGACTGGGGTTATTTTCCTTAGAACAAAATAGGCAAAGTAGGAGGAGACCTAATAGAGGTGTGTAAAATTATAAGGCTCCCAGATAAAGTGCATATGAAAAATCAGTGCACAACCAGTGATTAGGTGGGTTATAGGGGGATGGGTCTGGGTGGGATGCTCCAAGGATCAGTGTGGACTTGTTGGGCCAAAGGGCCTGTTTCCACACTGTAGGGATTCTATGAATCTATGAATCACTCCAACATGGGGATTAAGTGAACTGGTTGGTGCAGATTTGCTGAAGGAGTTAAGAGAGTTAAAGAGATGAAAGGAGAAACGTTTTCACCCAGAGGGATGCTGGGGATTGTTAACTCATTGTTTGGAAGGATGCTAGAGGCAGAAACCCTCATAACATTTAAAAAGATATAGATATATGCACTCAAGTGCTGGAAACTATACGACTATGGTCTAAAACCCGATAAGTAGTTTTAGACTGGATGGCTACTTGTTAGCCAGTACTGACGTGGTGGCTCATATTTTTGTGCCTTAAGTTAATTAATATAAATCAATAGCAAATGAACAGCATTGACTCTAGCAGCAGAGTTGACACCATTGCTAATCCTCACTTGCCAGAGTAGTAAGGGCGTGGAATGCCCTGCCTGCAAAAGTAGTAGACTCGCCCACTTTAAGGGCATTTAAATGGTCATTGGATAAACATATGGATGATACTGGAATAGTTTAGGTTAGATGGGCTTCACATTGGTTTCACAGGTCTGCGCAACATTGAGGGCCAAAGGGCCTGTACTGCGCTGTAATGTTCTATGTTCTATGTTCTATATTCATGCATCTGAAGTCTAACTTAACAAGCTGCCATCCCACTGGTGAGGATAGTTCCTGCATCGCAAAACTTCTGATTCCCAAGTCACAACGTCGCTCAGGCAGCGCTGATTTACTTCGTTCTCCACACGAGGAAAAGCTTAAGGACAGATTTGCGACCAGCCAGGACAACATTGAAAATGACAGAACTCATCTTAGCGAATGCCTCCCAGGAGTGAAGCAGCTGCTTCCCTGTCAGTCCCTGAAGGTAATCGAAATGCAATTAGTGAATAAAATTTCACTGCGCAAATCAATAAAGCTGGCCTTGACCGTAATGAATGCTACAGGCACACGTCAGCTCTGAAGGCCCTCTGCATGCCACAAGGAAAGCTCAGAACCGACCGCACCACGTTCTGCGCTGCGGGGATGTGCACAGAAGGTGTGACAGCTGATTGACCAGTGATAAATTCTCGTCCTCAAACACAGCCACTGTTAGTAGTCAGACTACATTATGTTTTGAACATGGATTGTCGGTTTTCATTTTCATGTATTGTTAGCAAATATTTAACCAGTAGGGCGACCTGATTCCGTATAACAAAAACAAAAGTTGCTGGAAAAGCTCAGCAGGACCGACAGCATCTGTAAAGGAAAAAACAGAGTTAATGTTTCGAGCCTGGTGACCCATTCTCAGACCCTTCCTCCGTATAAATCGAATTTGCATCACTATTTGACTGGAAAGGATGTGACTATTGTCCGTGCTATTCCAAAATGATTAAGATTCCAATGACACCACAAAGATGACCACTGCTGGCTGACTGCAACTCACAGCAAAATCAATTCACGCCAGTTATCATTATCAACTCAAAGTAAGTATTTATTACAATACACGACTTTAATAAATGGCAGAGAAAAGAAAGAATTCCTAGTTCACTATTACCTGACTTAAACCTTAAAAAAAAACCCAAACCCCCTACACACACACTCATTTGCAGCTAAGACAGGTAAAAAGATAAAGTTTGATACAGATATTACGCGTGGAAATCAAAACAGACGGGGAGCAGAATTCGAGAGAGAGAGTACCACTCTGGTTTAAAGTATCTCCTCTCAGTCTTTTGTAGAGCAACAATACCTTGCAGATTTAATAAATGCTGAACATTGTTGGGAGGCGATGGTGTAACGTCACTGTAACTGTAATCCAGAGATCCAGGCTAATGTTGCGAGGACCTGTGCTTGAATCCTACCATAGCAGATGATGGAATTTGAATTTGACAAAAGTCTGGAATTAAAAATGTCTAATGATGACCATTAACCATTGTCAATTGACAGAAAATTCATCTGGTTCGATAATAACCCTTAGAAAAAGGAAGAAAGCCACCATCCTTTGGCCTACATGTGACTCCAGACCCACAGTAACATAGCTGATTCTTAATTGCCCTTTGAAACGGCCTAGTAAGCTACGCAATTGGATCAAATGTTGAAAATCTCAAGAAAGGAATGAAACTGGACAGACCATCTGGTATTGATTTAGGCACCAGAAATTACAACAACAAACACACCCCTGTCAACCCTGCAAATTCTGCCTCACTAACATCTGGGGGCTCATGCCAAAATTGGGGAGCTGTCTCACAGACTAGTCAAGCAACAGCCTGACATAGTGGTACTCATAGAATCATACCTTACAGACACTGTCCCAGACACCACCATCAGCTGATCAGAATGTTGTTGCTCAAACGTCTTGTCATTAATTCAGAACCTATTGGCTCTGCGGTATCTATCTTTTCACTCCTACTGTTTCGGGGGAAAGCAACATTATGTACAACTCCAAGTGTGCTTCAGTGAACATTTCTTTTTAAATTGTAGCTATCCCTTTTTCACAGACTCCTTAATCCACAGTTTAGAAATGAAGACAAGAAAATATGTTTTTTATGATGATACTCCCAATAGTAATTTCTAGGTGGAATACATTATATATAGAGGATATAATGATGCATTCTATAATAACTAGACCAGGACTGAAACAAAACAGATCCTGGGTGACGCTTATGATAAAATATTGTGATCTGCCATTTGTGAATTCCTTCATTGGCCTCATTTGTGCTGCCATCAATCTCATTTCGTGACATCTCTATATACATTCAAAATATTATTTTTTTTAATCACAATGTTCCTAAGCACTCAGGAGTGAGTGAAGTTACCAACTCCATTGTTATTACTGTATCAATCATGACCACTGTCTCAGGAGCTAAAGTTCCATCAATTGTTTGATATTAAATGCAGAATAATGGTAAAGGGCTAAGGACTCTCATATGGGACACCGCCCAGGTTTGAAAAACATGAAACTGAAGCTGAAACAGGCAAAGGGTTAGTGGATAAAATATGATCATAGAATCCCTACAGTATAGAAACAGGCTATTTGGCCCAACAAGTTCACACTGCCCCTCCGAAGAGCATCCCACCCAGACCCATTGTCCTACCCCTGTATTTCCCCATATCTAACCTAAACATCCCTGGGCACGATGGGCAATTTAGCATGGCCAATCCACCCATCCTGCACATCTTTGGACTGTGGGGGGAAACTGGAGCACCCGGGGAGAATGTGCAAACTCCACACAGACAGTCGCCCAAGGGTGGAATCGAATCCAGGTCCCTGGCGCTGTAAGGCAACAGTGCTAACCACTCAGCCACCATGCCACAGGTAAAGTCCTGAGACTCTGGTTGAGTTAGAATCACAGAGAATAAAAATTGATCTTGGTGAGAGTGCAAAAGGAATAAATGGGGTTGCAATTTAAGAGTAACATAGAAGAAAATTTGAGAAGTAGGACTGGTTGGCTCACATAATTAGACTACAACAACTGAACTTCCTTGAACCATTTGTTTCACGACACCACAGGTCATGTACATGTCAACATCAATAGAGGCTACATCCTATCACTTCTGTGAAATATGTCTTTCAAAGGAATAGAACGAACAACCTTTAGGACATATTGTCTGCTTTTCATTCTCAACATAATGTGCCATCACCACCATCCTCCAGCAAGCTTTATCTGCAGTTAGGACATTCCATTTTCCCAATACGATTAAAGGAGTGTCCTGTGATTAAAGCATCACCTTGTGATCGAGCTGCAACTTATTGATGTTGTGGTACTGAGTCTTGCTGGCTGCAGACCTCCAGAGGCTAAACAAAACGTGATGTTGTAGATTTCTCGATTTTACTCCCCCCACCACATTCCCAGCTCTCTACACTGCCATGGCTGGTTGACAAAAATGTTGCCTTCTTTCCAAGTCACTGACAAATCATTTTTGCTTGTATGAATTGGATATCTTTTACTTGAAATCTATTAAGAGTTTGGTGTTGCTCTCAAGTGAGAAAGTGTCAAGAAATTGTCATTCTTTTTTTGTCAGCCTTCATTTCAATCAAATAAAACCTTTTTTGCTGATCCAAACTCGACTCAAAAACATTACAGAAAGTTAAGATTTCCCTGGGCGATAGCAGACTCCAGATTTTAAGGGTCTTTTTTCGTAAAAGGTCTATAAAAAGAGAACACTTTGAAAAGGTTAGCAACTGTTCCCTCAATATATTCATAATCAAGATTACTCCCTCAAGAAAGGCAATAAAGTTCTTTTTTTAAAATGGAAACAGCCAATGGGATGTTGGCTTTTCTCTCTAGGGGTCTGGAGTATAAAGGAATCGCATTTATGTAACAATTATTTAAAGCTCTGGATGGTCCCTATATGGAGTACTGCATTTCAGTTCTGGACACTTCAATTTAGGAGTTATATCAATGACTGAGCTAACATGGTTAAATTATAAGGATTAGTTGCATCATATCGACTGGTATCACTTCATGCATGGGGTGAACTAATTGTTTAAATTAATTGAAGGGCTTGATGGAAGATTGAGACAAAGTATTTTGCCCACTGGGGGAAACTGAGCACAAGGGTGGGAGAGATAGCCATTGAAATAGCACAAAGTGATTCAAGGGTGATATCAGCAAGGAAGTGGTGACTGGAAATCTGGAACACTCAGCCTTTTTAAAAATTGTTTGAGGAAATAGTCAATCGAAAATTTCACTTTTATGATTGGCAGACTTTTGTTAGATAAAGTTGTTAAGGGTTATCACACAAAGATGGGAGTTAAGATATCTCATGAATTCAGTTGAATGACAGAACAAGTTTAAAGGGTTGAATGGCCTCTCAATGTCCCTGTGAATGAGGCATGCACTATGGATATGTCCGTGCCTAGCAGCTGTATTATTTCAGCACAAAAATATTTTGAGCAGTTATTTTACATATAATATAAAATGGTTTATTCCCATTTTCCAAACAACTGGCAGAAATAAAGGTATACCAGATTCAAAAAAAATGTGCTCCATCATATGTAGGCCTAGTTAATTGTCTCACTTTGAAACATTACCTAAATCCACTGCACTCTCAAGCAGTTTCGTTCGACACATTTCTCCAAGTGCAGTAATTACAGCTACAGCATTTATTTAGCTTTCTACGTTTGACTTCAAGTTTATTGTCACAACGAAGAACTGGCCCCACAGCTAGTCCAGATGGTTCCTTTTTAACTGCTTCAACTCAAAGCAAATAAAAAAAAGATTTCTATGCCTTGTAATTGATAAATAATTGACCTTTCAGTTTGCAGTGACCTTGCTGAAACTATAGGAAAATCAATATCCTGCAAGCAGTAAATGCTACTTAAAGGGATCTGTCAATTTCAAAACACTAACCGATTCCAATGAATATGACACTGGATGAAATTAACAGTATCAATTTCGGGAAGATTACGGTGATGGTGGAGTGAAGTGTTGAGCTGGGTTAGGAACAGGTATCAATAATCTGAAAAAAAGAGGTTTTTTTTTGAATAGACAGTGAAAAGCTTCAGGACTTAGCACTAAAATATTGTTGGAATTTTGTTATTGGAGAATCTATATGACATGCTAAAGTTTCACTATACTTTTTTAAATATAAAACTGTCAATAAAGTTATTTGATTTTTATAAAATCAAACTAGCCTGCTTATGTTATTTATCAAAAAATAATTTTGTTGTTTCTTCCCAGTCTGGTTTACTTTTGACTCCAGACATGATCGACTTGCAACTGTCCTCTTATGTGACTAAGAAAGTTGTTCAGCAGAAAGTAACCCTGTATTATCCCTTCAGGGCAGTTGGGGATGAACAATGCATGCCAGCCTTACCAACAATGGCCATCACCTGAAAATACATCACAAAAAAGATAGAGACTAACAACTTCCTTGGGCTGAATTTTGCAGTCAGAAGAGGTCAGATCACAGATTGTCTATAGATACTAGAAGATTTCTGTCAGCCAGATCTCCAAACAGTGCAGCATCTTCAGAGCCTCTGGGACTTCCATGAACATACCATAGTATATAAGCCCTTAACCAGCCAAATTGAAGGTTAATGAGCAACACGGTGTCTGAACCAGGAAATCAGTTGCAATATTGAACACAATGTCAAACAAAATGCAGAAAGTAAAATAGAACGTGGAAAAGAAAACTGTGTCAAGACAGCGAGAAAGAGAGGGAGAGGGAGAGAAAGAGAACAGCAAGTGTTGAGGGGCTTAATGTCTCAGTTTTTTTGAATTTCCAACAATACTCAGAATCTGAAGGAATGAAACACCCCATTCTTAAATTCAACAAAATTTAAAACTTTTGATACTATCAACAACTTACGTTCACAGGACGTGTTAGCTGCATTGTTGTTTCTAGCAGAAAATTCAGACCATTTATTCTTTTCTCATCTGTAATTTTAATTTCCAGTATATTTTCACTTATAGAAAACACAGGGTCTGGAAACTATGGAACTGCTAAGTTACACTGTTTGACTTGTATAGATGGTGAAATCACAGGGAGAATATGTGACGTCCCCAGGAAAAATGATGTAGAACATCATACTGTAAAACTGGGACTGACTGTAAGAAGGTAGCAATCATACTGATAAATAGAAAAATCTGTCATCTGAGCCTAATTGTTGGGTTGTGATTAATGCTCTGAAATGATTCACACCAATTTGTTATCCACCATTAGGTACAAATCTTGTTTTTTTCATTTAATGCTTATGGCCAGTTATTTTTGATTGCAAGGGAAGTGAATTCTTCAGTTAATGAAAAATGACAGTTTTCCCATGTATCATCTGGCGTATCCAACATATTACAGATTTTAAAGCCACTCATTTCCGCAGTTTCCTTTGTGGGTCATTAATTCTGCCGAAAAGCTGGTAGACATCAATGACCAAACCATTCACATAGTCATTGAGTGATGATAACTTCACTGAAGGATTAATGACTGTAGTGTAATCAATGCAGGTTTAATCATCAGTTGTTTACCAGGAAATAACACAATATATTAGTAGTCATTAAATGCTAGAACATCCAAATTTCCTTCCACAGTTGCCATTTTCTTTTATTACTTCTGCTTACTTTTTTAAAAAAGCAAAAGAAATTATTTCACTTAGAAATGTAGATTCTCTACAGCGTGGAAAGAGGCCATTCAACCCCTTGAGTCTGCAATGACCCTTCAAAGAGCATTCTACGCAAATCCAGCCCCCTACCCTATCCCCACATTTTTACCAGGGCTTCACCACCTAGCCTATACATCTTGAGAAGCTACAGGACAAGTTAGCATGGCAAATCCACCTAACCTGCTCATCTTTGGACTGTGGGTGCTCCAGTTTCCTCCCAGAGGAGACACGGGGAGAATGTGCAAACTCCTCACAGACGATCACCCAAGGCTGGAATCAAACCTGGGTCCCTGGTGCTGTGAAGCAGCAGTACTAACCACTGAGCCACCATGCTACCCTCAAAAAGATCCCCTTCCTGCATTCAAAATACACCAATTATCAAATTCTTGCAGCAACAAAATGCAGGATCAGACAGAGAAGTAAGGGACAGGTTTGATATTAATTGAGATTCCAATTCAAACTAAACATGATAAGGAGCTGTCCAGTCGACACTGAGTAAAGAGACAGAAAAAGCTCAATGACCATTTTATGATTTACATGATGGCTTGTTCAGTATGGCATTTGGGGAATGCTTCAGGGGCAAGCACCCTTCTCAGGTTCTGCCTTCTAACCTCATTTCACTATTTATGCTCACTTGGTAATACAGAACTTGACTATTGCTAAACAAGGGCAATGCTGTTACAACTTTTCATCTTGCAGGACAGATGCAAGAATTCCAAATTTCAAACGAAGTGACAATTTATGCTACATGAAAAGATGGTTCTTATTGGTTGGTGAATCAGCTCCAATTGGCTGAGATGTTTTCTTACAGAAAGCACCAGGGGGCTACCAACTCTGAAGATTTTGTTTAATTTGAGAGAATGGACAATGCCTGGGCATGTTCTGTTTTCCTGCAGAGTACAGCTCCCTGTATATGAACATATGAGGCACTGATAATAGGTAGGACCACTCAAAGATAAAGCAGTGAACCTCTGCTTGGAGGTAGAGAATGTGGCTGAGATCCTAAATGAGTACTTTGCATCAGTATTCATCCAGGAAAAGGGTTTGGAGGATAGTGAGATTTGTGTGGAGCATGCTAATAAGCTAGGGCATTTTAAGATCAAAAACAAAGTGTTGTTGGATCCCTTGAAGAGCATTAAAGTGGATGAGGCCCTAAGGCCTGATGGTATCTACCCCAGCTTATTAAGAGAGGCAAGACAGGAGATTGCTGGGGCATTGATCAAGATCTTTGTACCCTCGCTGGCCACTGGAGATGTCCCAGAGGACCGGTGAGTAGCAAGTGTTGTTCCTCTGTTCAAGAAGGGAAATTGGGAGAATCCAGGAAACTACACACCAGTGAGTCTCACATTGGTGGTTGGGAAGCTTTTGGAGAGAATTCTTAGGGATAGGATTTACGCACATTTGGAAAAGCATGGCCCAGTTAGGGACAGTCAGCAAGGCTTTTTGCAGGGCA
This sequence comes from Rhincodon typus, assembly GCF_021869965.1. Taxonomy (NCBI): domain Eukaryota; kingdom Metazoa; phylum Chordata; class Chondrichthyes; order Orectolobiformes; family Rhincodontidae; genus Rhincodon; species Rhincodon typus. Next base: position 49,868,283 of record NC_063350.1, on the reverse strand, counting down.
CGTCATGTCTTACTAACCTGACTGAATTTTTAAAGGAGGTAACAAAGGTGATCGATGAGGGGACAGCAATGGATGTTGTTTACACGGATTTTAGTCAGGCTTTCGACAACGTCCTTCATTTGAAGGCTCATCCAGAAGATCAAGGTGGACGGGGTTCCATGGTGACTTGGTCGCGTGGATTCAGAGTTGGATTGTCCTTGGAAGACAGAGGGTATTGGTGGAAGGGAGATATCCAGGCTGGAGGCCTGTGCCTAGCGGTGTTCCGCAGGGATCAGTACTGGAACATCTGCTGTTTGTGATATATATAAATGACTTAGATGAAACCGCAGATGGTGGGTTAGTAAGTTTTCAGATGCTACAAAGATCAGTGGAGTTGTGGATAATGTAGAAGGTTGTCAGAGGATACAGCGGGATATAGATCAGTTGCAGATATGGGCAGAGAAATGGCAAATGGAGTTTAATCCAGGTAAGTGTGAAGTGCTGCACTTTGGGAGAGCAAGTGTTAAGGAATAGTATACAGTTAATGGCAGGACTCTGAACAGCACTGATGAACAGAAGGATCTTGGGGATCAAGTCCACAGCTCCCTGAAAGTAGCTGCACAAGTAGATAGGGTGGTAAACAAGAAATATGGCACACTTGCCTTTATTGGTCAGGGAATTGAGTACAAGAGTCAGGATGTCATGTGGCAGCTTTATAAGACTTTGGTTAGGCCACATTTAGAGTATTGCATTCAGTCCTGTTCACCACATTACAGTAAGGATGTGGAGGCTTTGGTGTGGGTGCAGGAGAGGTTTACCAGGATGTTGCCCGGATTAGAGGATATGAGCTATAAGGAGAGGCTGGAAAAACTCAGGTTGTTTTCTCTTGAGTGGTGCAGGCTGAAGGGAGATTTGATAGAAGTCTATAAAATTACGAGATGCATAGATAGGGTTGATGGTCAGAATCTTTTTCCCACAGTTGAAATGCCTAATACTAGGGGGCATGGATTTAAGGTGTGGTAGGAGTCCGGGACGCACTGCCAGATGTGGTGGTGGAGGCAGATACGATAGGGGCATTTAAGGGACATCTAGATAAGCACATGAATATACAAGAAATGGAAGGATATGGACCAATAGCAGGCGGAAGGGATTAGTTTCGTTTGGCACCATACTCGCACAAGATCATGAGCTGAAGGACCCGTTCCTGTGCTGTATATCTCTGTGTTCCATAATCTTAGATCTGTGGTTAGTACAATTCTGATCATACTTGGGATTGTCCAGCAAATGATACCATACTGCAGATTCACATTAAATGTTAGATATTATAAAATAGCCTGTTTGAGTACTGTCAGCACTTACCCTGTTGAGAACAGCCTGAGGGATGTGCTGTTTAACCCAATCTGTCAGTTATTGGGATGTATGCACGAGGCAGAAATTTCATTATTTTCATTTATCTCTTTGCCTGGTATTTTTCCCTCCCCATTTTGTGTTTTCTATATTTCATTTCTTTCTGTGATTTTATGCTGATACCTGTATCTGTTAGGCTAACACTGTGGATCCATAATCAGGTCCACTGAGGCAGAGTATGAAACATAGACTCAAATTGTATCTCACAAACTGAAAGCTGCTATGATTTACACCATACTCCTACTCACTAATCAGATTAATAGCACAGGAAAATACTCAGTTCAGTCCCTTCTCTGATGAGTCCACCTGTGTCTCTGATCCAGATAAATGTTCAAACAGCCAATATTCCTGTGGAATATTCAAAGATCTCATGGCAAACAATTCAGCATTGGACCATGGGAGGATTTTTGGAAAATGTTCAAGAAAATTAAAATGAAGAAATCTTAGCACTCAAGAAAGGACCCTGGAGATGTTCAGAACAAAGAAGATTATGTATAAGGAAAAAGCTCTAACTTAACAGTAAAATAGGAGTTCACAAGGTAGTTATAAGGTATGATTCATTAATTATTTAAAGACAAATAGGCCTTAGTTGAATTACCATCATCATGTATTTCCACTATCTACAGAATTTGGAATTCAGCAGTACAGATATAGTTAATGGACTAAAGAGTTGAAGACTAATGAATTCATGCATAGATATCCCAGAATTCAAAATCAGAATAGCAAACTAATTTGTGGAGCTCCAGCCTCAAAATATTAGAAAGTTGTGGAACAAAATGATTGTGGACAAAAGCAAAAAACTGAGTGATAGTGCCTCTGCACTTGTTTTACACTCTGTACACTGCCAAAGAGAAATCAAGCTGCTGACTGATTCTTCTTCGTATTGTGCAAGAGCTAAAAATGAATGCCACCCCCATCTTGCTCATATCTAAAAACAAGGGAATAGTCTAACCTAGGACCATAAGCCTAAATTGACAGTGGGCAAACTAAAGAAAGGTGTTTTGAGGAGGTATCACATTGAAAAAAGTCAAATGGCACATGCATTCCTCAGCTTGTTTTGCATTCTGGTGTTAAGAACAGAATTAGCCCCTAATCATCTATTAACAACTATTGTCAAAACCCACAGATGGATGAATTAAATAGCTCATGGGGAAATAAAATAAGGGATACTCCGAAGACTCCTTGTAAAAACCAGGAGGGGGATCAGTTGGAAGGTGTGGGTGCAGGTAGAGCACTAGATGTTTACTCAATTAATTCAATTTCGTACATATGCCATCATGCATTCCCTGCAGGATTTGTTGCTTTTTCACTGCAGTTGTTTAGTCATGAGTATTCTTTCTTGACTGAAAAGTACAGAGACCAATTTGTCTTTTCATCCTGGCTAAGTGCACACTGGAACAGATTAGCGTGCTTAAGCAACAGGAGAGCTGGGTGGGTCAAGGATTCCAAGAAGCAATGGGACGAGGCAATAAATAGCCAAGTTAGATCATTAATGCTGGGTGCTAACAGTTTTCTCCTCATGTATTAGTTATTTATTTTCATGTTTTAATTAGTTGTTAAAGATTACCCTTCAACATCAGCCATGGAGTTACCAATCTCTTCCCTCCGCCTCCTTTTGGCCAAGTGAGCCAATGGTACAGTGTATACAGATACACCGCACACATGCACAAAAATCAACGATACTCAAGCATCAGCAAGAGGGGTCTCTACAGTAATTTCCCGGTCACTGCCTGAGAAATATGGAATACATGGAGTCCAGGACAGTGAACAAATGGGAGGAGGGACAGGTCATTAAATTAAGGAATGATCGCGTAAAATATGAAATGGTTGGTCATCTTGCCCTTGAAAAATATCTCAATTGAGGTACCATCCTGTTGGGGCTCTTGTGGTGCAGTGATAGTGTCCCTGCCTCTGCCAACAGACCTGGGTTCAAATCTCACCTACACCAGGAGGTATGTAATAAAATCTCAGAACAGGTTGATTAGAAATTATCTACCATCCTGTTGCCTTTGCCAGCGAAGCAATCCTCCAGCACAAGTTATCACAGTGACGTCAGACATTTTTTTTAAAAATAGGCACAGGCTTTGAAAATTTAAAATAACTTTCATGTGGTTATCTAATGATGTCAAGACACGTCAAATTCAAATAAATTACTTCTGAAATGTAGTTATTGTTAGCGGAAAAAATGGCAGCCATTTTCAGTACTACATAATCATATGAATACCAACATGATCTGATAATCTGATTTATGTGTTAACTGAGCAGTAAATATTGGCTAACTCCAGGGAGAATTATCATGGTCTTTAATTTAGTTCCAAAGAATTTTTTTTCATGTCCACATCAAAGTTCCTTATTTTATCATCTCAACAGAAAGACAGTACCTCTGAACAATGAGCACTACCCTATTACTGCATTCCGAAAATAATTTGCTGGAGTCGAACATAAGCTTCTTAACCAGAGGTGAGAATTCTACTCTCCGAGTCATTGTTGGCTACTAAAAATTTATGATTGATATATTCCTTTGACTGTCATTTTCTGATGTTAAACATAGGGGAGGAATGCCTTATTATTGGATAATACTTGTAAACCATAAATAGAATGCCTCACCACCTGGTTGATTCACAGATGAAGCAACTGCAAGGTTTGGCAGCGCACCATGTATGTAAACAATAACCATCATTACTCTTTACTGCAATGCTTCAGTGATTTCGAAGTGTTTTATTGTCCTAGCTGCTGCATTGATGGATCACAGTACAGGGAATCCTTTCATGATGATACTCTGTTTATTGGCAATAACAGAGCCCACGACAAGGAGCTGGTTTATTGAGCGTTACTGACTGATGGCTTGAGGCGCTGGAAACAGCAACAAGTTTAGGATAAGTCGTGGTAAGCAGTCGGCTCAGTCTGAACACGTTACATTCTCAACACTGACTGGAAGAGTCTCTACCCTGTGAAAGGTGCCTGACTGAATGTCCCCACTCACTGGGATGTCAGTCTGATGTGAAACTGAGTGCTCAGTATTGTAATGTTCAGATTAACTGTTTGGGGTAAGCAAGTACGTCATTAAAAAATAGATTTTAGTCAGCACAGAGATCACCACCAAAAGTGCTTATTTGTATTTGATATAGTCCAGTGTTCCTCATGAATACCAAAAGCATGCAATGTATTCGCACAAAACAACTTAGAGAGTGACCCGTTCAACAGAAGGTCAATCTTTTATTGTAAATAACATAACCAAATAATCAGCTTCATTCTTTTAACACAATGGAAGCATTTACAATGTAATGGAGGTCAGTAACTCCATTTCATTTTAAGGCTTGGCAGAATTATGTTTCCAAAGCTTGGCCTCTTCCTGGCTTCAACTCAAATGCCTATCCTCCATGAAACAACTCTACACATAGCTGAACATTTCACATCCACAGCTTTACAGCTTTCTCTCAAGAGTTAAAAAATTTAAAATGTTTAGAGAAGGAAAATCCAAAGGCCATACAGGAAGTCCAGCAGAGGCTCAGGCACAAACACAAGAGATAAATCTTGCAGTATGGCATTAATAGCAGGACATATGTTCAAATGATCAGGCTACTTTCCATTCACTTCTCGTTCACTGCAGGTAGGCTGAGCTACATCTGCTGTTGGTTACAGCGTGGTGGAAACTGACTTCAAACAAGAGTGACATGACTGCCCTGGACAGGTGGAGAATGCACCGTATCTATTCTGAAGTGAAGCAATCACATTGTTTGGGAAACATTCATGGACGAATCCCCTTTTAGGCCAAATCTACTTCTTGCCTTTCTACCACTATCAGATTTGAAAGAACAAAGAGTTTCATCAAATTATAGTGCACAGAAGCTCACATTAGTTCTTAATATTCACACATCCACCAGCCCCAAACCATTCATTATAAACCTTTCACATATTTACCTAATTCCCTTTTGAAACTTATTACTGAATCCTCACCCACCATTTATTACAGGCAGTGTATTCCACATCAACTCAATTTACTACAAACTTTGCCTCACCTACCCTTTCTTTTAGCAATTGCCTTGAATTGGTCTTCTTTAGTTACCATTTCTTCTAACATAGAAATAACATGTCCAGACTGGACTAAGGAGAAATGATAGGTCTCTGGGACATTGTCTAGACAACAAGCAGGCACTTTCTCTTCTAGAGAAGGATCCCTAAATTTAGTGACTCTCAGGCACCTAATTGGACAGCAGCAGGATTTCCCAGGAAAGGAAGGCCCCAGGAGTTGGAGACCAGCCCATTGAGAGCTGCTGGCCAATCAGAGGTGGGCATATCTATCGAACAGCCGAGCCACTGGAGAGGTGGAGGCCTGTGAGAGTGTCAGAGCTAATCAAAGCTTACATTTGTTGCTGGAAGGGCAACATTGAGTGATGGTAAGACTGGGGTAATGGAATGGAGTTTATAAAGTTTCTTCTACAGCTAGGAAAGAGGCCCTTTAGCCCATTGTGCCCATGTCAATCATCAAACATCCATCTATTCTTATTCTGTTTTCTAACACTTGGGGCCCTTAGCCTTGTATGCTAAATAGTCCTTAAACAGCTTGATGGTTCCCACCTCTACCAACCTTTTAGGCAGTCAGTTCCAGACATTCACAACCCTCTGGGTTTATTTATTTTCCTCAAGTGCCCTCCAAACCTCTTTCTCCTTATCTTAAAACGTATTCCCCCCACTCCTTGATTATTGGCCCCACTACTAAAGGGAAAAGCTGCTCCCTGTCTACACCGTCTATGCTCCCCAGAACTTTGTACACCTCAATCAGGTATCCCCTTCAGTTTTCTCTGTTTTGAGAAAGCCAACTCCAGCCTAAATAGTCATGTGGGAGGGGAGGGCCCATGCAAGGCCCTCATTGTTAGGCAGCTAGTTTTGCCCCACTGGTGCTTGCTCACCACATTGGAAACATGACTCACAAATCCCGTCAGGGATGCTTGGGCTGGGTCATGATCACTCAGTGCCTGATCGAGGGAATCAGGAAGGGGACGCCTACTGTGATCCAAACCTCTTTCTCGCAGTCCAACACCTCTACCACCTCCATTGCAATCCACCACCGCCACAGCATAAGAACTAGGAGCAGGAGCAGGAGCAGGAGTAGGCCATCTAGCCCCTTGAGCCTGCCCCGCCATTCAATAAGATCATGGCTGATCTTTACTCATCGTCACTCATCTGTGCAGAGATAGTAGGAACTGCCGATGCTGGAGAATCTGAGATAACAAGGTGTAGAGCTGAATGAACACAGCAGGCCCTTTTTCAGAAATGGGGGAGGGGAAGGGGGTTCTGAAATAAATAGGGAGAGAGGGAGAGAGGGGGAGGCGGATAGAAGATGGATAGAGGAGAAGATAGGTGGAGAGGAAACAGACAGGTCAAAGAGGCGGGGATGGAGCCAGTAGAGGTGAGTGTAGGTGGGGAGGTAGGGAGGAGATAGGTCAGTCCGGGGAGGACGGACAGGTCAAGGGGGCGGCATGAGGTTAGCAGGTAGGAGATGGGGGTGGGGCTTGAGGTGGGAGGAGGGGATAGGTGGGAGGAAGGACAGGTTAGGGAGGCGGGGACAAGCTGGGCTGATTTTGGGATGCGGTAGGGGAAGGGGAGATTTTGAAGCTTGTGAGGTCCACATCGATACCAACAGGCTGCAGGGTTCCCAAGCAAAATATGAGGTGCTGTTCCTGCAACCTTATATCGTCGATGTAATGGAGGAAGATGTGGGGGATAGAGCCAGCTTCGGAAGAGGGATTGTTCCACGTATCCTACAAAGAGGCAGGCATAGCTTGGGCACTCCTGGACATCCCAGTTGTCCTCATTTTTCAAGGACACTCCTGGACATCTCAGATGTCCTCGTTTTTCAAGCACCACAACTTCCCGTCCACAGTGATCAAAAACGCCCTCGACTGCGTCTCTCGCGTTTCCCGCAACTCATCCCTCGCACCCCGTCCCTGCAATAACAACCAAAAAAGAATCCCCCTTGTCCTCACGTACCACCCCACCAACCTCCGGATCCAACGCATCATCCTCCGGCGCTTCCGCCATCTGCAATCCGACCCACCACCAATGATATTTTTCCCTCCCCACTCTCATCTGCCTTCCAGAGGGACCACTCTCTCCATTACTCCCTTGTCCGCTCCACACTCCCCACCAGCCCCACCACCCCCGGCACTTTTCCCTGCAACCGCAGGAAGTGCTACACCTGCCCCTCACCCCCATCCCAGGCCCCAAGAAAACCTTCTACCTCAAACAGATGTTCACCTGCACATCCGCTAATGTGGTATACTGTATCCGCTGTTCCCGATGTGGCCTCCTCTACATCAGGGACACTAAGCGGACGCTTGGAGACCGCTTTGTAGAACACCTACGCTCGGTTCAAGACAAATGACTGCATCTCCCTGTCGCGAACCACTTCAACTTCCCCTCCCACTCCTTGGATGACATGTCCATCCTGGTCCTCCTGCAGTGCTACAACGATGCCACCCAAAGGTTGCAGGAACAGCACCTCATATTCCGCTTGGGAACCCTGCAGCCCAATGGTATCCATGTGAACTTCAAGCTTCAAAATCTCCCCACCCCTGACCGCATCCCAAAACCAGCCCAGTCGTCCCCGCCCCCCACTAACACATGTCCGTCTTTTCTCCCCGCTATCCCATCCTCCCACCTCAAGCCCCACCCCCACCTCCTACGTACCAGTGTCATCCCTGACTCCTTGACCTGTCCGTCTTCCCTGGACTGACCAACCCCCACCCTAACTCCCCACCTACATGCACCTTTACTGGCTCCATCCCTGCCTCCTTTACCTGTCCGTCTCCTCTCCACCTATCTGTTCCTTTATCCATCTTCCATCCGCCTCCCCCGCTCTCTCTATTTATTTCAGAGCCCCCTTCCCCTTCCTCATTTCTGAATCAGGGTCCAGACCCGAAACGTCAGCCTTCCTGCTCCTTTGATGCTGCTTGGCCTGTTGTGTTCATCCAGCTCCACACCTTGTTATCACTCATCTGTGGCCTGACCATCCTCAGCTGGGTGCAGTACCAACAGCAGCCACTGCCTTCCAGGTGGTGATGTTGCGCAACAGAGCTCCTGGCCTCTGATTGATTGGCAACTCTCGGTGGGTAGAAATAGCACCCACGGTTCTTGATCCCAGGAAGACCTGCTCCTGTCCACTGAAGATGGCATTGGGCCATCTCTAACAGAGATGAAACCTGTCTCTCCAGCCAGTGAGTGAGATCCTCATTGCCTCAATTAAATCCAACTCCAGGAACGGGAACTCAGACATCATTGCAAATGTGCTAATTAATACTAAAGGAATGTATTACATTCAACTTCAATATTTTCCATTGAGTGCAAGTAATACTGTACATGTTTATGAGGCACAGGCAAGCACGTTCATCTACAGTTTAAGATCTGTTTCTCTTTGCACGACAGGCACACAAAGCTGCAAATTAGTAAATTAGAAATGGAGTTTAAATGAATAAACAAGTTCACTGAAGCTGTGGTAAATAAACTATTGATTTTAGTCAGTGGTTCTCCAACTAATTTCTTTGCTTTTCTCCATAGCACAATTTACTGAACAATCATTTTGATCACTATGCAGTGGAGCTCAGTTAGAGCTAACCGAAACCTGAAGGGGTATGGGTGGAGTGGGGTTTAATACATTATCCTTCATGAGCTTCCTCTACTTTGTAACTGAGGAAGCTCTAATAATCGAGTAATAAGGATTAGATGTCAAAGGCATTCTCACCTAGTAATGTGGGACGCTTAAGTTGATTTTGCAATCTCTAGTGCCACAAAATCACAGAATCATAGTGCAGAAGAGGCCCTTCAGCCGATCGAGTCTACACTGAAATGTGAGAAACGCCTGACCTTCAACCGAATCCCAACACTTCGCTCATAGCCTTGAATGTTATGAGGTGCCAAGTGCTCATCCAGGTACATTTTATAAGATGTGAGGCATCTTGCCTCTACCACCCTCCCAGGCAGGACATTCCAGACTGTCACCACCCTCTGGGTAAAAAAAAGTTTCTCCACACAACCCTCTTAAACTTCCTGCCCCTCACCTTGAACTTGTGTTCCCTTTTGATTGACCCTCTCACTAAGGGGGAGAGCTGCTCCTTATCTACTTGTCCAAGCCCCTCATAATCTTGTACTCCTCATTCAAATCACCCCTCAGTCTTCTCTGTTCCAACAAAAACGACCCAAGCTTATCCAACCATTCCACATAGTTTCATTTTCCATCCCAGGCAGCATCCTGGTGAATCTTTGCTGCATCCTCTCGAGTGCAATCACATCCTTCTTGTAATGTGGTGACCAGAACTGCACACAGTACTCTAGCAGTGGTCTCACCAAAGGTCTATGCAACTCCATCATGACTTCCCTGCTTTTGTAATCTATGCCTCGACTGATAAAGGCACGTGTCTGTTATGCTTCTCCCCCACCTTACTAACAAGCCTTCAGAGATCTTTGAACAAACATGCCAAGTCCCTTTGTTCCATGGAAGTTCCTAGTATCATCCTGTCCATTGAATACTTTCTTGGCAAATTACTCCTTCCAAAGTGTATCACCTCACAGTTTTCTGGGTTAAATTCCATCTGCCACTATTGATCATCCTGTTTATATCTTCTTGTAGCCCAAGACACTCAACTTCACTGTCAACCACTCAACCAATCTTTGTGTCATCTGCAAACTTAATAATCCAACTCCCCACACCGTCATCTATGTCATTTATATCAATGAATGACTAATGATGAATAATAAGGGACACAGCACAGACACCTGTAGTACACCACTGGAAACTGGCTTCCAGTCACTGCAGCAGTCTCCTGTCATCACCCTCTGTCTCCTACAGCTGAGCCAATTTGAATCCATTTTATCAAATTACTTTGTGTTCCATTTGCATTTGCCTTCTTGATAAGGGATCTATGTGGAACCTAGTCTGAAATCCCTATAAGCTACACCAGCTGCACTACCCACATTTGCACTACCCTCATCTACACATCTGGTCACTTCCTCAAATAATTCAATCAAATTTGTTGGGCATGACCTCCCTCTGATAAAGCCATGCTGACTATCCCTGATCAAGCCTCACCTCTACAACTGGAGATAAATGCTCCCCTTCAGAATTTTCTCCAATAGTTTCCTGACTCACTGGTCTGTACGGTGGCCAAGTTCAGCAGTCTTGTGTTTTAGTTTCACACAGGGTCACGTACTTAGTCCCAGCTGAACTGCTGCCTGTTTGTATTTATGCGAGGTATCTTACATGAATTCTGATCAACTGATGTTGTCAAGTGGAAAGACAGAAGTAATACATTCATGATGTCCGATAAGTTGCATTTTGTGAACTGGACTGTAGTTGTGCCCAGTCAATATCGCACAATGTGAAAAATGGACAATAGTCATATGACTAATCCTTAATGACAATACTCCTTGTCTGAAGTGCCTCTGATTGCGCTGACCTTTGAGATTCTGGAAAACCAAACACCAAGAATCCACCAGGATGAAAGGTCAACAACCTACAATTTGACCAAGAATTTCCAGCCTGCGTGAGGTAGGCTGAGAACGTTGGGATGGGGTGGTTAAAATCTTGCAGAGTCACAGCAGATCAGATCCTGGGATGTGATCCTGTCATCGGAGCATTACCAATGGTGGGTCAGGAAGTGAAGAGGCTCCCTGCTCCAAGGAAGCGTGAAGCCAACGTTCGTAATTAAAATTGAGGAGACACATTACAGTGAGGGTCACTCTTTGACAATAGAACATAAAACTATACAGAACAGGAATGGGTCCTTCGGCCCACCAAGTTGTGCCAAAAATGATGTCAAATTAGACTAATCCCTTCTGCCTGCCCTTAGTCTATATCCCTCCATTCCTTATAAATTCATGTGTTTATCTACAAGTCCCTTATTGTATTTGCCTTGACCACTGCCCCTGGCATTGCGTTCCAGACTCCTATCACACTCTGCGTAAAAAAACTTGCCCCTCACATCTCCTTTGAACTTTCCCCCCCTCACCTGAAATGCATGCCCCCTAGTATTAGACATTTCAACTCTGAGAAAAAGATTCTGACCGTCAACCCTATCTATGCATCTCATAATTTTATAGACTTCTATCAAGTCTCCCCTCAGACTTCGTTGCTCATGAGAAACCAACCCTAGATTTTCTAGCCTGTCCTTTATAGGTCCCAGCCTGTAATCCAGGAAACATCCTGGTAACCCTCTTCTGCACCTTTTCCAAAGTTTCCACGTCCTTCCTGGTGGGTGGGACAATACCACTCCAACAAGCTGGGGAAGACGCCAACTAAATGGAGGCAGCTTCTCAGCACGAGCCCAGAAAAGAGGTGTTTGTGGTGGTCCCAAAGATGCTTATGTCAATAATGGGGTTGTGGGCAGAGAAGGCAACGTTCCCTGAAGGAGGTTCCCCTTTCACAGTGGGTACGATCTTGTAATAATATATTTCCCTTACCTGCTCAAGGCCTGAAGTCTTCTACATGGCCCCCCAGAGACCACATCTCCCAAACCACCTCTGGCTAGCAAGAGCTTGCCCTCCATCCTCAAATGCTAGGTCTGCAGGCAAGCAATTATGAAGATAAATGTGTTAAAACTACCCAAAATTGTCTGTCAACTAAAGTCTCAATGAAGTGGTTCTGACTCCCCTCGAACAATTTGGCCCATTGAGATTTTCCATTTTAACCCCAGATTTCCAGCATCCATGGTATTTATAAACCGAGTTAATATAAGCTCAATTGGTCAATGTCAGTCATATGTGTACAAGACAGGAGGATTTTAAATTCAAGTGCATTACACACAAATCCATTTGTATTCATGTTCTCTGTGGTCTTTTCTGTGGGTTCAATGAGACAATTTGCCCAAATCAGGTCCTATTCACAAAGCTAACCAAACCCTGCAGGTCAATATCCTGTCAATTGGAATGGTTTGGGAAGAAATGGTGTTCAATTTCATTCAGTCATAGGTCCTAATAGGGCACATTTCAAACAATCGTCATGTCAAAAAATATTTAATTAAATAACAGACTGGTTACTGTATATCAATGAACTGAACAGCTGGTACAGGAACAACAAGGTGCAGGGCTGGATGAACACAGCAGGCCAAGCAGCATCATAGGAGCAGAGAGGCTACAGGAAAATGCTTTAAAAGTCAACTGTAGTGATTTTGATCACAGGTGATGGTCTTGAGTATCCTGTCAAGAACTGACCTCCATTTCATCTCGATTAATAAAACTGCACCATGACCCCACTTCCAGAATGACTTTTTAATGAAAATAAAGGTTTAATCACTACATTCTGTTATGCTGCCCAACTGCACTGGTTCATGATAGGTTTTAAATATTGATTATGCAAGTGTAAATGAAAAGACAGTTGATGTTTAATCTCACTAGCCCACTTAGGCTGCCATTTTCTATTTGTATTCCAGCCAGAAACTCTATCTCATGCAGTATTTTTTTTTCCAAGCACTGATTTTTTTTTGTCTATCCACCTTTCTTTTCTTCCCAGACTGATCTGCATTCTGAACACTTGAAGCAAGGTATTCCTTTCAGAGGTGGGAATTGGAATGTAAGAGTAAATCCTAACTGTGATCCTGCCTCTGTGCCCAGGCTACTGGGACATTAGCATTGTTCCCACTGATAGGCCCCTCTGAATACTGGAATAACAAGGTGTACAGCTGGATGAACACAGCAGGCCAAGCAGCATCAGAGGAACAGGAAGGCTGACATTTCGGGTCTAGACCCTTCTTCAGAAAAAACAATTCCTACCCAAGGAAGTGGAATGCTTGGTCTGTCCTGGTAAAAATCCAGAAAGGCTTGATCCTGAGTGTCTTGATGGGGTACTTGGGGTCCTGTACCATACCCTTTACTGACCCCTGAAAAATAGCAACCAGCAGCAGAAGTGGGATCAAAAACAGAAGTCGCTGGAAAAGCTCAGCAGGTCTGGCAGCATCTGTGAAGAAAAAAAATCAGAGTCAACATTTCGAGTCCCATGATCTTTTGTCAGGAACTTCTAAGGAAGGGTCACCGGACCCGAAACGTTAACTCTGATTTTTTTTCTTCACAGATGCTGCCACACCTGCTGAGCTTTTCCAGCAACTTCTGTTTATGTTGCGGATTTACATCATCCACAGTTCATTTGGTTTTTTGTTTAACAAGTGGTGGATTTTCTGCCTGTGCCACTTGGCGGTCATTTTATTGTACTGCCTCCTATTGGCCTAGTTTGGGATGGCAGATTCCATCCTTATGATGAACAAAATGGCAACCAGCAATTTATTTTTTTCAAACAATTTGGTTGGTTGCTTCCTGCCACTTTTTAATTTGAGATTGAATCATGTACCTTTTTAGTTCATTGCTTTGTCAATTCTTATTAGTGCCTGTTGATTGAATAGAAGCCATTCAATCCATTCATGTTTGATCTTATCTCAGTTGCTCCTCAATTTAGGCATGCAATCATAAAAGTTGAAGCAAATTTCCCACTGCATTGCTATAGGAAGGATGTTGTTAAATTTGAAATGGTTCAGAAAAGATTTACAAGGATGTTGCCAGGGTTGGAGGGTTTGAGCTATAGCGAGAGGCTGAATAGGCTGAGGCTAATTTCCCTGGAGCGTCAGAGGCTGAGGGGTGACCTTATAGAGGTTTATGAAATCTTGGAGAGGATAAATAGACAATGTCTTTTCCCTGGGGCAGGCAAGTCCAAAACTAGAGGTCATAGGTTTAAGGTGAGAGGGGAAAGATTTAAAAGGGTCTTAAGGGGCAACTTTTTTCACACAGAGGGTGGTGCATGTATGGAATGAGCTGCCAGAGGAAGTGGTGGAGGCTGATACAATCACAACATTTAAAAGGAATCTAGATGGATATACGAATAGGAAGAGTTTAGAGGGATATGGGCCAAATGCTGGCAAATGGGACTAGATTTATTTAGGTTATCTGGTTGGCAAGGATGAGTTGAACTGAAGGGTCTGTATATGACTCTTTGACTCTAATTGTTGAAAAATAGAATTCTCTGTTATCTGGTGTAGGTGTGGCAGGAGCCACCACATATTCACACTGAAGTTGAATGAATATTTAAAGAAGAGGAAGATATTGGGCTTTGAGAGGTATGGGAGAATGGGGCCAGTTTTGAGAAGGATCCAGCATAGAGGTGACAATAGACGCAATAAAGCGGATTGTTTTCCTCTTTGTTGTTGACATCTATAAATTTGAAATCCCTCTAGATTTTGATCCCTTTGAAAGGCATGATGTAACTTACTCTTGACAGATTCTTTTTGCATAAACAAGTATCCTTGAAATTCATTTGAGAACATTACAATACTTTATGGCTCTGTTTGAAGCTACCTTCCTGACCTTTCACATTTTGCTGGTGTACCTTCATGCATCTATGTACTGCAGTGGACACAGTGACTTCATATCATGGGCAGAAAGATGTGCTTCTGTAATTAAAGTTAACAAATTATCGCTGTAATAATAAAATAGATCCAAAGCTCAGAGTTGTGAGGTTGAGGTTGCCAAATTTATCAATTAATTTTCATAAATGTGAGATACCACTCTGTGCTTTGGCAAGATTATTCCCATCTGTAAAAAGACATAGAAAGTATATTTGGGTCAAAGCTAATTTGTTCCACAGTCAACATAGGAAAGATATGATTTAGAAGCAGAGGTAGGTCATTTGACCCTGCCAGCCTGATCCACCATCCAATGAGACCCTGTCTGATCTGGATGGTGTTTTGACTCCTTATTGCTGTCTTCCTCTCCTTGGCCCCTCGCTATGTCCCCATAACCCCTGACTTCCGCAATGATCAAAATTGTATCAGATGCATCAATGCACAGATTGCATGAGCAGCCTCCACCGCTCTCTGTGACAGATAATTCCACAGACTAACCCACATTCTGAAGGGAAAAAGAAATTCTCCTTATCGCCATCTGAAAAGGCAGGCTTCTTATTCTGAAACTGTGTCCCCTCATGCTTGTCCCTCCTACAAAAGGAATGGTCTTCCCAGTATCCACAATATTAAGTAATCTCAGTATCCTCAGTATGCAACTTTCAGTTTTCTAAACTGCAGTGGGTATGGACCAAACCTGTTCAACAAGATAAGCCCTTCATTCCAGAAATGAGTTAGGTAAAACTTCTCGAAACCACTTCCAAATTTAATTGTATGCTTTTCAAATAAGGGGATCAAAATTATACCTTGTAGTCCAGATGTGGCATTATTACATATACACCTGTAGCAAATCTTTCTTCTACATATTCTGTTCCTCTTGTAATAAGTGCCAATGCTCCATTTGCCTTCTCAATCTCTCATTGTACCTGCACGCAAATCCCTCTTAAATTATGTAATCTTTTCTAATCTTCCTGCTAAAGTGGGCAAATTTACATTTCCCCACAGGATATTATGGCCAAATTCTTGCCCACTCACAACTTATTCATATTCCATTGTACACTGTTTACAAGTTACTGTCCTCCCTATCTTGGTGCCAAAAATAAATTTAATATCATAAATTCAGTCCCTTCATTGAAACCGTTGATACATTGTAACCGTTTGAGACCTGATCCCTGTAGCACTCCATATTTACAGATTACCCACCCAAATGCCTATTATCTACTTTTTGTGAGTTAGCAGTCCCTTATCCATGTCAATATATTACCTGTACATATGTGCTTTTAACTTGTGCCTCTTCCCACCAGCCTTAATTATGGTGCCTTATTAAGTGGCTTTTGGAAATCTAAGCAAAACACATTCATAGGTTCAAATTACTGCAGATGCTGGTTGACTCGCCATAATTTCGGGCGGCATGGTGGCTCAGTGGTTAGCACTGCTGCCTCACAGCGATAGGGAACCGGGTTCAATTCCTCGGGCGACTGTCTGTGTGGAGTTTGCACATTCTCCCCGTGTCTGCGTGGGTTTCCTCTGGGTGCTCCGGTTTCCTCCCACAGTCCAAAGTTGTGCAGGCTAGGTGGATTGGCCATGCTAAATTGCTCATAGTGCCCAGGGATGTTTAGGTTAGGTGGGTTAGACATGCGAAATTGGGGGAATGGGTCTGGGTGGGAAGTTCTTCAGAGGGGCAGTGTGGACTTGTTGGGCCGAATGGCCTGTTTCCACACTGTAGGGATTCTATGATCTCTAGCATTCTTTGTTTTCATCACCTTAATAGGTTCTCTTTATCAATATTGTTTGTACCTTCCTTAAACAACTAAAAAGAACTGGTTAAACAAGATTTCTCTTTCGCAAAACCATGTTGACTCTGCCTGATCCTATGATAAGTATTTTTTTAAGTATCCTCCAGTAACTACCCAAACAATGGATTCTAACAATTTCCCTATGACAGATGTTTGACTAACCACCCTGTAGTTCCCTGCTACCTTCATCTCCCTGACTGGAAATTCCTTAGCTCTTTGCCACACTAGAATATGGAGGGATCAGCAGACTCTGTGGGCTCAAGGGACCATCTGAGGTGCAGACTGCAGCATTCCATCTAAACAGTTCCAGAAGAAAATTCTCACCTTCAGTAGTGGGAATGTCTGGTCCATGCTCATGCTCATGTTAATGACAATGGGATGTATTGTTACAAGTCCTCTCCTGGGCTTTATATGCGATGAGAAATTAGTTTGCAGTCATCACAAACCAGTTGCACATTAGACCATAAAACCATAAGACATAGAAGCAGAATTAGGCCATTCAGGTCATCAATATGGTCTGCCATTCGATCATGGCTGACATACTTCTCAACCCTATTCTCCTGCCTTCACCCTGCAACTCTGATCCCCTTACTAATCAAGAACCTATTTATCTCTGCCTTAAATGCATTCAATGACTTGGCTTCCATAGCCTTCTAGGGCAATAAGCTCCACAGATTCACTGCCCTCTGGGTGAAGAAATTCTTCCTCATCTCAGTTCTAAAGGGTCATCCCTTCACTCTGAGACTGTGCCCTCGGGTCCTACACTCTCCTACTGGTAGTAACATCTTCTCTACGTTCACTCCATCCAGGCCTCTCAATGTTCTACAAGTTACCCCTCATCCTTCTTAATTCCCTCAAGTACAAACCCAAAATCCTCAACTACTCATCATAGGACAAGTCCTTCATCCCTGGGATCATTCTTGTTCACCTCCTCTGGACTCCTTCCAACATTAGCTCATCTTTCCTTACATACAGGACCCAAAACTGCTCACAACATTCCAACTGCGGTTTGAACAGAGCCTTATGCAGCCTCAGCAGTACATCTCTGTTCTTGTATTCTATCCACCTCGAATTGAACGTTAACATTGCATTTGCCTTCCAACTGCCAACTGAACCTGCATGTTAACTTTGATGAAATGAAACCCCTTGCTGATAGCTGATCCCGGGGAGTGCTCAGTGCTGCATGTGTGTAGTCAATTGCCCATTGTACTTGTGGAAATCCAGCCAATCCAATAGCTCTTGTTGCCTAGTTCTCAGGATCTGTGGTCAATCCTACAAAATCATCATTCTATGAATGTAGCATACAAGAACTCCTTTCTCTGTGTGCAACTGACAGGGTGATGCCATACCTGTCAGCAGAGTGGCATGTTCCAATCCTGGAACCTCCCAATGGTGTAGAGATTCAAAGCATCAGTGACATTTAACGTTTAAAGTTATTGCCTAGGATTGCCTGCTATTCCATGAGACGGTAGGTCTTCCTGCAGCAGCTGACATAGGTCCGTGACTCATTGCTGTGACACCCTTAGCTCTCTTTGTCATTGTCTCTCTGATAATTGCGTGTAGCTACTCCTCTGCAGCACATTAAATATTGCTCAGTATTCCACTGTGCCCTAGTTGCCCACATCCTGAGTTTCCTGATCTTCTGCTGCTGGAGATGCAAAGGCCTAGTGTTATAATCTCTGGACGGTTAATCCAAAGACCCAGGTAATGTTCTGGGAACCCCAGTTTCAAATCCCGCCACCATAGCTGGTGGAATTTAAGGTCAAAAAAGAACCTGGAATTAGGAGTCTAACAATGACCACAAAACCATTGTCGATTGTCGGAAAACCCTTCTGGTTCACTAGTGTCCTTTAGGGAAGAAAAGTGCCATCCTTACCTGTACTGGCCTACATGTGACTGCAGATTCACAGCATTGTGGTTGACTCATAACTGCCCTGTGGGCAATTAGGGATGGGCAATAAATAAGATACCCTCATCCCATGAGTGAATAAAAAAGCAAGGAACCCCCTGCTGTGCATTGACATGCCCTAATCTCCAGCCACCCCATCATGAACAACTCCCTTTTGGACCAGTACTTTGGCTGCCTCTTCCTGCTGTCACTACCATGTCCCCAGACACTCTCAGTCTGGCTTTGGATCTACAACCCTGCATTGTCTCTTAGCCATCTTTGTCCTTCTGTCTATTACCCAATCACGTCCTCTGGACTTTCAAGCCACTCACCATCACGCTTGATACAATTGTTAGCGTATATAAGATTTCATTCCCTCCCATTAAAATTGAGCTATCCCTTCACTGAAAACATGCCAATCATCTGTCTCCACCCTCCTTCAATCACATTTGACCTCCCCTTGGTTACCCTTAACTTTCACCTCACCATTGTCTTACTCTCAATCACTCTTGATCTCTATTCTAGCATGCTTCTGATGCCTTCAGTATGATTGATGCACCTGTTTCTCATTTGCTGCTAACTACAACTTAATTTGGTGGCCATGTATTTAAATAACTATGCGTAACTTGCTAGTATGTTAGAAATATCTTCCTATTGTTTTCTGTCAGAAACTAGGATATGCTACCACCAACCTAATTGCCAAATTTCTTCCTGTTGTCTGGAAGCTGATGTTTTGTCTTTCCTACAATGAGTTGCCACCAGCCACCTAGTTTCTTAATCTTAAGAACTTCACTATAACCTTCCCATTGTTCCACTTATTTACTCAGCTGGTCTAAAATAAACATTTCCTGTTGATTGTTTCTACATATCCACTATACTGTAGGAAACACCGTTTCATTCTTGATGTGAGAGTGTAAAATATTTACCCCTTCAACTTATGAGGGGCATGGACAGGGTCGATAGGAAGCTCCCCTTTGTTGAAGGGTAATAACAAGAGGGGCATTATTTTAACATGGGGCAGGAGGTTTATAGGAGTTTTAAGGAAAAACATTTTCACCCAGAGGTTTGTGGGAATCTGAAATTCACAGCCTGAGAGTGCAGCAGAGGAGGGAAAACTCACAACCTTTAAAAAGTACGTTGGTGAGCACTTTGAAATATCATAACATTGAAAGCTGTAGGCCAAGAGCTGGAAACTGGGATGAGTGCAGATAGGACGGTGCAGACTTGATGGGCAGAAGGGCCTTTTCCGTGCTGTAGGACTCTGACTCTACAACGGTTGAATAGTCCTACAAAACTCACTGAAATTAGAAATAATATTAAAGTAATAATATTCCTCATATATCCACAATAATGTGATTCAATTTATTTCAATCTTATAATTATGATCTATGTTTTAAAACAAAAGTATTATGCAAACTATTGTCTTACAAGAAATATATTAAATTGGTTAATTTCGCTGGTTAAGTCACAATGAAATGTAATATTGACTATGATATTAAGTGCCTTTACGGTGCTAGAATACATTGCATTTCATCTATTTTCCCTTATTCACTTTTATTCTGGCAAAATTTTTGAGTTTTAATACCAGTTGTACTCTGTGCTATCCCTTCTGTTCTTTCTCTGGCCTCTCCTTCTACTTTCCTCCTACCAATTCATTTTTTTTTACCTTACCTTCATTTATTCCGTTTCCTCCTGGCTCCCACAGTGCCCATTGGAATTGAGAGCAACTTTACAACAAATTGAATTTTCATTGATTGTGAATCAGCATCCAAGGGCAGCTTTCCAGCTAGTTGTAAGCGGAAAGAGCTCAAAGACTGACCAGTTCAATTCCTGATGCTTTTACTCATTAAACCAGCAAGCCAGCCAGTGAATTAATAAACCTGTCAGTAGTCCCTGGAGGGCAAAAGTGAACTGTGAGTGAAGTGGCCATTTCAGAATATAGGTGGGAAAGTGCCTGGGGAAAAAATTCTGCGGTTCATTATCTCCTAATTGTCTGTTTTCCTTTTTCTCTCTATTTTCTACCTTTTTGTAGTGTTTAGTGTTCTAGTTGATGATGTTAAAAAGTTTTCTACATCAGTTCAGTCTGATAGAATTCACCGTAGAATAGGAACTCTTATGGTGCAGTGGTAGTGCCCATACCTCTAAACCAGGAGGTCTAGGTTTGAGTCCTAGTGGAATAACATCTCTGAACAGGTTGACTGGAAAATATCTAGAATTCATTGATGAGCCACAGATTTGGCTGCAGCGATACCAATTAAACCTCTCACACCACTTATAGTAAAAAATACCTGTCATCCACTGACATCATACAGGGATGCTTCATATGTCTATATGTTAAATAAACATTTACCACCACTCAATAAGCAAGAAAATAAAGAATGCATGATGGCTAAAAATACTCTTACACTTTGTTTTTTGTCTGCTGTTTTAAAGCATAAATACTCAAGTTATTATCAATGAATATTATATCAAATGTCCATTATTCATTTAAGAAAATGTAGTTAGCCATACTGCATTTCCAATTATCCAGAGGTTGCTTGGGCAATACTGATCCCTACCACTTGGTTTCCTATGACTTGTTACCCTGTTCAATGCTACCACTTGATTAACTGTGCAGGAATCAACATGTTGGTGAGGCAGTCAGTGACCACCTTTTCATCTCAGAGAACAGAAATTATGGGCTGCTCAGTCTAGCAACTTGAGGTCAACCCTGAATGAAACACATGCAGCTAAGTCCAGTGAACTTGATTGTCCTCTGGCCAACAGCCACAAAACCAACAGTGATGGATCTACTCAACCACCTACTGTTGCTTTCATCAGTTCGCTGGACATGCAAATAAATTGACCTCAAAACTGCTCAGCAGTTTAGATGACAAAAATATTTATCATTTCCCTCAAACATTTTTCTCAACAGCTCATCTTTACCACACAGGAATGACTAATACTCTCAAACTTCAGGACTTAATTGTAGGTACTCACATAGAGTTACACAGCATGGAAACAGACCCTTTGGTCTAATCAGTCCATGCCGAACATAATCCCAAACTCTAAGGTTTTGGAGTAGATCTGTAGCTCGGGTTGTGGGTGTTGAGGTTGGTTGGCTCGCCAAGCTGGTTTGTTGTTCTGCAGACGTTTCGTTACCATGCTGGGTAACATCCTCAGTGCAGCCTCTGATGAAGCATCAGTGTGTTTTCCCGCCCGGTTTTAAACTCTGGGGTCCGTTGCACTGGATTGCCTCACTTCCGGGTTTCCTCAGTAGTGGAATGTATATGGGGTCGAATTCAATGTGTTTATTAATAGCATGCTTCATGGATTGCCATGCTTCCAGGAATTCTCGTGCTTGTCTCTGCCTAGCCTGTCCCAGGATCTTGTTGTTGTCCCAGTCAAAGTCGTGGTTCTCCTTGTCCATGTGGATTGAGATGAGTGAGTATTGGTCGTGTCTTTTTGTAGCCAGTTGGTGTTCAAGTACTCTTGTTGTTAGTTTCCTTCCTGTTTGTCTGATGTAGTGTTTCTCGCAGTCTCTGCAGGGGATCTTGTAGATGACATTGGTCCTGTCCATGGCGGGCAGTGGGTCTTTAGTTCGGGTGAGCACTTGTCGTAGGGTTGACGTGGGTTTGTGTGCCACTCTGATGACCAGCGATTGTAGAAGTCTTGTGGTGAGTTCTGACGTGTTCCTGATGTAGGGTAGTGTGATGAGTGTGTCGGGGCATGTAGAATCTTTCTGATGCTGTTCCTGTAGGCATCTCCTGACCCAGTTCTTTGGATATCCATTATCCTTGAACACTTGGAAGAGGTATTCCTCCTCCTCTTGGTGTAGTTCTATGTTGCTGCAGTGTGTTGTTGCCCTTTTAAATAGTATTTGCACGCAGCATCCTTTGTGTGCGCTGGGATGGTTACTATTGAAATTCAATACCTGGTCTGTGTTATGGCTTTTCGGTGTACTTTCATTTGCAGTTCCCCATTTGTCTTGCGCTCTACCATGACGTCCAGGAATGGGAGTTGTTTGTTCTTCTCCTCCTCTCTGGTGAATTTTATTCCGGTGAGGGTGTTGTTTATGAGTTTGTGTGTCTCTTCTAATTTGGTCGGTTTAATGATGACAAAGGTGTCGTCTACGTAGCGTATCCACAGTTTAGGTTGGACTTGCAGAAGGGCAGTCCTTTCCAGTCTTTGCATCACTGCTTCTGCTCTGAGTCCATAGGTGATCCCATGGGTATCCCGTTGATTTGCTCGTATGTTTGGCCGTTGAAGGTGAAGTGGGTGGTCAGGCATAGGTCCAGTAGTTTAAGCATATTGTCCTTGGAGATGGTTTCACTGGGGTCATGTTCCTACGACAAGTGCTCACCCGAACTAAAGACCCACTCCCCGTCATGGACAGGACCAATGTCATCTACAAGATCCCCTGCAGAGACTGCGAGAAATACTACATCGGACAAACAGGAAGGAAACTAACAACAAGAGTACATGAACACCAACTGGCTACAAAAAGACACGACCAATACTCACTCATCTCAATCCACATGGACAAGGAGAACCACGACTTCGACTGGGACAACACCAAGATCCTGGGACAGACTAGGCAGAGACAAGCACAAGAATTCCTGGAAGCATGGCACTCCACGAAGCATGCTATTAATAAACACACTGAACTCGACCCCATATACATTCCACTATGGAGGAAACCCAGAAGTGAGGCAATCCATCGCAACAGACCCCAGAGTTTAAAAACCAGGCGGGAAAACACACCGACGCTTCATCAGAGGCTGCACTGAGGATGTTACCAAGCACGATAATGAAACGTCTGCGGAACAACAAACCAGCTCGGCGAGCCAACCAACCTCAACAATAATCACAAACTAAACTCGTCCCACCTATGTGCTCCTGGCCCATATCCCCCCAAACCTTTCCTATCTATGTACTTATCCAAATGACTTTTAAATGTTGTAATTGTACCAACATCCACCACTTCCTCAGGAAGTTCATTCCACACACAAACCACCTTCTGTGTAAAAAAAATACCCCTCATGTCTTTTTAAAGTCTCTCTCCTCTCACCTTAAAAAGGTGCCCCCTGGTCTTGAAATCTCCCATGCTAGGGAAAATAGAATTACCATTAACTCTTTCTATACCCCTCATTACTTTCTAAACTTCTATAAGGTCACCTCTCCACCTCCTATGCTTCAGTGAAAAAACTCCCAGCCTATCCAGCCTTTCTTTATAACTCAAACCTTCCATACCCAGCAACATCCTTATAAATCTCTTCTGAATTCTCTCCAGCTTGATAATATCCTTCCTATAACTGGGCAACCAACCATGGGTTTCCAACTGATAAAGGCATCAGAAAACTTTATTTTTAGTATTTGGGGTTGCTGGAAATTGTATAAACATGTTGCTTAGAAAGAAGCCATTCAGCCCATTCCCATTTCATTCATGCTTACCTCTTTGCATAAGCAGTTCAAAGCTAATTATGTTGTGTTATTTATCATTCCATTTCCATTATTTCACAGCGTTTTTCTACTTTAGTTTTTATGCCATCCTTCATAGAGGACATTAATTTTGCTTCAACCATTCCCTTTCAATAAGCATTGCAAAGTGCAAAAAGATTTTTCCTATTTCACTCATTCTCTTAATGTTCATTTTAAACTGATATTTTGCTAGTCACCCTATCAAATCTTCCCACAATTATAAATGCCTCCACTAAATCTCCTCTCAGCTATATCTGCTCACATGGAAAGAGTTGCAGAATCTCAATATTTTCCTGATTAACTGAAGTGTACCATTCCCTGCATCATCCAAGTGAATCTATTGTAATTGCCCTCTATGGTTTTAATGTCCTTTCTTTAATAGATAGACAAAACGGTTGCGGCCTAATCAATATTTTGTGAAACTTCATCAATACTTCTTGGCCCTATGTCCTTGTGTAAATGACGTTATTAACCCTCACCTTCATGGAATTTATGCAATTGAATATCTATTTAACAAAATAATAATAGTTAAGAAAACTAAAATACCTGTGGTTAGTAAAAATCTAAAGTAACTGAAATTTTGAAGTTACTTCTAAACAACCAGCTGTCTTTGTTTCCATGATCTACCACTCTGCCCATATTTATGGAATCTACCCATGTAAACACATTATGCTGTAATTGCACCCCTCTTGCAATGACATTACTGCAGCTCCTCTGCTTCAGCCAAATCTATTCTGCTTCCCAAATTGCTGTAAATTCTATAACTGAATTATAAACGATATTAAATCTAATGATTATACAAAAAGAAGGATTGAAGTATAGTTTTGAAATAGAGACTGAGTAATGTGCAGTCTGGATCAATTTTCCTCCTGACCTTGAACTTCAATTCACCTGAAGATTATGTTTCATTTTAACTCCTTGTGCACAATGCTACAGGGACTGATTAGATATTACTAATCAATTCTCCTAAAATGCAACTGAAAGCTTCATTGGTGTTCAAGTATCAAAATAAATCTTAACAAGTATGATGTTTCTATGCAAAATTCTTGTAAATTAAGATGTGGCAATCTCATATGCAGCTGAAGAACATTAAGTTAATTCACCAAATAAAGTGCCAGATTTTGTGTGTTAATGCCATAACTTTTATGACAAACACCATGAGTACATCAGACAACAATTTCAGGGGATTACTGAGACCAATAACACTGCTATATCTGCAACTAAAGTTTAAAACATGCGCCAGACATTGCAAGTGTATGGCATCCCTGTCATGCTCATGTGTTAACGTCAGCACTTGTTGTTCAAGTTATGCTACTTCAACTTTTGCACAAATTTCAGAGTTAATAGAGTGCAAATAAAGTCTAATTAATGGGGTGCATCACAAGATGCCCTCTTTCAGCAAGGGCCTATTCATATTTTGAATGCGTAATCACAGACATGGAACCATTACCAAAGCAGATAACTGACCTCAGTTAAATTGCTACATGCAATGGCATATCATTCATTCACTCCACATGGTCTCTGTTTTGCTGCAATCCCCAACAACACTGTAAAGCAGACTGGCTCCTCCTAGTGACAGATTAAAGGGGGGGGGGGGGGGGGGGGGCGGTGGCAGTAATTGGGCCTTTCAAGCTGTTAGATTGTGATAGTGCCATCAGACAGGTTTACTACTATAATGTCGATTAGACAGAAACAAACTTCATGCCAGATTGGTATATTTGTGCTGCTGTTTTGGGTATTGCACAAGCAAATAAAATTCAGCAAGCCATAACGAAGCATCATGATTTGTGTATCTGGGCCGGCTGTTAGGCAATATTAAAAATGTGCCTCTTATTAAGATTGTTTGATTTTGGAAGATATATTTCTTTTAGATCTCTCTGTGACATATTTGACCATATGTCCCAGTTGAACATGTCTGATGGAAGAGGTTTCAGAAGGAGAACATAGCCTGGCCCAGGGTGTCAGATCAACCAAATGTAGTCCTGCATTCTCTTCGGTTAAGTTGTGAACACTGTTCTCAATTTGACTTAGTCCAGTATTATCGTAATGGCTGTGCAAGATGACATCAATAGATGCTATGTAATAAAAGCAATGTTGTCAGCTCCAAAACCAGAAATATCTTTCAGTATTTGCTGGTTGAGAGATGTGGATTGGAGGTTACAACACAGTTTGTGCCAGTGCAATCTCTTCTCTTAATGTCAATTACAGTGTAATGAGAGTGACGGCAAACAGCTTGTGTAAAGTCAGCTTCAGAGTAATGTAAGGGAATCACGTGAGTGCTTGCAGCCAACAGTCTGTCCTTGGGTAATAAAAAGAGCTTGATTAATGATTTCCACACCCTGCATCTGCATCATTTGATGGTTGACTGGATGCAATTTGTTCTCTACACCCTGGCATTTCCTCATCCTTACAGGGATTTTTATTTAATACACTGCACCTTCTGTGCTGATTGTAACTAAACTTTGTTTCAATTCTACGTTCAGGCAGTCATGGAACAAAATCAGATGCCAGCAAATGTTTCTGTTGTTTTCCCTTACATTGGAATCCAATCAATAGTGGCCACTGCTGGGACCTGTATGAAAAGGACCAAAGAAGATCACAGTTGTCCCAAGAACAGAAATCCCAGGAGTTTAGGGTTAGGGTTCTGTCGGGCAGGTGGCAGAAGGAATGATGGGGTTACACCTTTGGGGAGGGGCAGGAAGTGCCCTCATTGTTCTCCTTGAATAAGAAAGCCTCATTTCTTCCTGCCTTTAAAAGTGGCCTACAGTGGCAGCATATCAACATTCACTGAACTTTTTAACAAGCTGTATTTGCCCATAATTATTTATTTGCATATGGTGGGTGGGCTGCTGATATTTGGTAGCCGCCCACCTTCCATACTATACTTGTCAGCTTGGGTGGTAGATGTGAGATGATGGACAAGCCACCAGACTTGTTTTGTGTGGCATCACACCAAAGATATACCTGGCTGGAATGTGTTATCATTCATAGTACAGCAAGCATATAATTGTTATGTCAATATTTAAATTGATTTTGGATTATCACTCAGTTCTAAAGAACATCCATATGCTATTACCAGCTCCAATACTATGGAGCTACCTATTCTGCAAATTTCTTATCCTTGTGTTAGGTGATGCAGTTTTCTTTCTCAAATGGTTATCTAATTGTCTGATAAAGACATAATGGAACATCCCCAAATGGGGCAATGTATTCCATATTTTCAGGTCGAAACTCTTTTTTCCTAAACTCACTCTTGTTTTCATCTTGATTGTAATCTTAAGAGTCAGTACAAGCCCACTGAGCATAAGTAATCTTTCAGTGTTTCCTCTGTCAAACCTTTTCAATCATTTGATCATTTATACTCTGGCTACTCATTTAACTTTCTATGCCATTGCAAGGCAAAACTAATTTTCTTCAACATAATGATTTTCTTTATAAAGTCTCTTCACATCTAACATTACATCTTTAATATTGCTACAAAATATCAAAGCTTTGCATCTTACAATCAACAGGACTGGACACAAGAAACCAAACTTAGAAAGGGAACTACAGTTTATGCAAATTATAATAATTTATAATGAAAAGAGAGCACTGATTGATCAGACCATGGATAGCTGTTAACTGTCAGTCTTAGTTCAATGATTAAACCCAGACCAGACAAGTCAACACTGATTGACTAAAGTTTCGCCATGGGGACTGCAACAGAGATTGGCAGTCTTGCATCACAGTCCTATGGAGTGCAAGGTGAAAAGCTCCGAATTTGTCTCTGTTTAGTGTTGTTTAAGTTCTGTACTACCTTGTAATTAATTATATCTTTATTGTGGTTCCTATATCCTACTCATAATAATGTCCAGAGGATTATGCCCTAGGCATTCTTTATACAGATCTATCACTGATTGTTTGTTGATTTGGTGATCCTCTGTTTAAAAGCAGAATCCTACTTCCCCAGTATCCCATCTCCTCTTTTAAGTTCTCCATTCCATGCAGACTTTCCTATTAAAAGCATATATTCATTCTGGTTTCCTCAAAAGTACTACATATTTATTTACATTGAACTGGATTTGTCACATATCTCTCACTGATCTAGCCTCCTGAACTCTTCCTCCAATGCACACTAATTTGGTATTGTCTGGAAAATCGTGTAATTGCCGACTTTAAGTAATGCTATATTCCTGGCTGTTGACCGGGCACAATGATTACTGTAGGGAGGTAGTAGTGCATTCAAGGTTGGGGATATTTACTATATCAGATTATCATTCTCTCAGCCCCCTCAGACTTTCCCATTCACATGGATCTTGGAGCAAGCCCATAAATGGAGGCAGATTTCAATGTGTATACAGACAGCACAACGAAATAGGAAGAAAGGAAACCAACAATAAGATTTTAACCAACCCATAACCTATTAATTTAGACTCTATTAACATAGAGTACAAGGATGTCTGGTCTTCTACCTTTCTTTCAGTTATTTCCCTCGAGGTAGGGAAGAGGAAAATCTTCTTTCTTGTTCCTGTTAAACAGACCAAAACAAGCCACTGGTATTAAATAACATCAAATTACTCCTACTGTTTGCTGTCTATCTATCGCCATGTCATCACCATGTAGATCACTGGTGTCCAGCTTCACAAGTATCTTATGTGGCGATTTACCTTTCAAAACCTTAATGTTCCCAAAGTGTTGCATTTCTACCAATTCAAAGGTCTGATTTACAACAGGCAGTTTCCCACATCAGATTGCAAGGAGCATCTGCACCTTTGCCAGATCCACCTAAATTTTTTGACCCAGGTGTAGGAAAAGGGAAGGATATTGTCAAGGTTTCTGTCCTGACTGAGAAGTTGGTGAATCTAACAGACCTGCAGTTGGACAACCTCCATGAACATGTGTTAAGTTTTTAAATGATTATTAAAGGGAATGATTGTTGCTGAGATGGAAACAGAGTCTGAGAGCCCTGGGTGGAGCAAGTGGAAGTTGCTCCTTCCCATTTTTTCAATGTACCTGAATAAACCAGCAAAGATACTGGGATCCCAAATCTATTATCGCTACTTTTTTTTTCTGGCATCTATGGAGCCACGAGTGTTGTTCAAATATTCCCTGAACAAGCGAAGCTTCAAGACATCACTGTCCCTCGAAAAATCTATGTAAAAACATCAACACACCTCATGAAATCAATGTAAAAATACACAAGTAATAGAAATATAATGCAGGGTGTACACACATCACTGTAATTCTTCATTTATAACATAAATACTCGGACACTGCAGTAGAACATGATTTTTGATATATATAATTTTTGCCAGTTTATCAAGTGTGCCTGTTGATAAGCTGCCAGTTAAAACAAAGTTGCTGTACTATCCATTACTAGTCTCTGTAACCGTTCTCTTATTACTTTTCTTCTATAATCATTTTTAATGAAAAAAATAATATTTGTCTCTCTTCAGTCATTTGGCCCAATTCCTCTGAATCAGTAATTATGGTTAGAAAAATGATCATGAGCCGTTATGTTAATACAGTAACATCTGAACAAGTAGCCCTCTATACCACTTTCTCTTGAGTCTTTAGAGTGCTCACTGAAGTCAGGAAGGGTCCCAGAGGACTGAAAAAATGGCTCGTGTAACACCCCTGTTTAAGAAGGGAGAGAGGCAGAAGATGTGAAACAGTAGGCTGATTAGTCTGACCTTGGTTGTTGGTAAGATGCTAGATTCCATTAATAAGGATGAGATTGCAAAGTACTTAGAAATGCATGGTAAAACAGGGCAGAGTCAGCACGGCTTCATCAAGGGGAAGTCTTGCATGAAAAAGATCTGTTAGAATTTTTGGGGAGTTAATGAGCAAGGAGAGCCAGTAACATGATCTATTTGGATATCCAGAGGGCCTTTGACAAGGTGTAGCACGGAAGGCTGTTAAATGTGATAACAGCGGACAAAAATACAACCCTCCCTGATGTGCTCAATGCAGTTTACGAACAGAAGGTCAGTGAAATGGTGTCATTTGCCCCAATAGGCTTGGATACACCTGTTGCCCCGGTCACCACTTCTTGAGAGTGAAGCCACGGAAAGCAAGTGGCCCAGACGGAGTCCCCAGACATGCACTGAGATCCTGTGTGGACCAGCTGACAGGAATATTCGCTGACATCTTTAACCTCTCCTTGCTACAGTCTGAAGTCCCCACCTGCTTCAAGAAGACCACCTTCATCCCAGTACCAAAGAAAACACATGCAACGTGCCTGAATGACTGTTACCTGGTGGCTCTGACCTCCATAATAATGGAATGCTTTGAGAGGTTAGTCCTAGCTCATATTAACTCTAGCCTCCCAGTCTGCCTTGATTCCCTGCAATTTGCCTACCAGCGCAACAGGTCCATAGCAGACGCCATCTCCCCAGCCCTACACTCATCCCTGGAACATCTGGATAATAAGGATACCTACATCAGGCTTCTACTTATTGATTACAGCTCCACCTTTAACACTAATCTCCAGACTCCAAGACCTAGGTCTCTGCCTCACCTTCTGTGACTGGATCCTTGACTACCTGACCCACAGACCACAGTCAGCATCTCCTCCATGACAATCCTCAATACGGGTGCCCCACAAGGCTGCGTACTCAGCTCCCTACTGTACTCCCTGTATGCTTATGACTGTGTTGCCAAATTTTACTCGAACTCCATCTATAAGTTTGCTGACGACAACATTGTTGTAGACCTGACATTAAACAATGACAAGGCAGAACACAGGAAAGAGATGGAGTGCTTGTGGACATGGTGCAAAAATGACAATCTCTCCCTCAATGCCAGCAAAACTAAAGAGCTGATCATCAGCTTCAGGAAGCAAGGTGGAGGGGACACCCCTATCTACATCATTGGTGCTGAGGTGGAAATACCCGAGAGCGTCAAGTTCCTAGGAGTGACGATCACCGACAATCTGTCCTGGACACGTTGATGCAACAGTCAAGAAGGCACAACAAAGCCTGTTCTTTCTCATGAGGTTAAGAAAATTCAGCATGTCCAAAAGGACTCTCACTAATTTTTATAGATGCACTATAGAAAGCATTCTATCTGGATGCATCATGGCTTGGTACAGCAACTGCTCGGAATGGACTGTAAGAAATTACAGAAAGTTGTGAACATAGCCCAGTCCATCACACAAGCCAACCCTCTATCCATTGACTCCATCTATACTTTGCAATGCCCTGGAAAGGCAGTCACCATCATTAAAAACCGCTCTCACTCCTGTTATAATCTCTTCCAACAACAAAGTTGCTGGAAAAGCTCAGCAGGTCTGGCAGCATCTGTGAAGGAAAAAACAGAGTTAACGTTTCGGGTC
>NC_063350.1:49780510-49832062 GCF_021869965.1 Rhincodon typus | reverse complement strand
TCCTGCAAAAATGCCATCCCCTATTCCCAATTCCTTCGCCTCCGCCGCATCTGCTCCCAGGATGAGGCATTCCACTCCCGTACATCTCAGATGTCCTCGTTTTTCAAGGACCAAACTTCCCCTCTCAGTGGTCGAGAACGCCCTCCACCGTGTCTCCCGCATTTCCCGCAACTCATCCCTCACACCCCGTCCCCACAATAACAACCAAAAAAGAATCCCCCTCATCCTCACGTACCACCCCACCAACCTCTGGATCCAACACATCATCCTCCAACACTTCCGCCATCTGCAATCCGACCCCACCACCAAAGACATTTTTCCCTCCCCACCCTTGTCTGCCTTCCGGAGGGACCACTCTCTCCGTGACTCCCTTGTTCGCTCCACACTCCCCTCCAGCCCCACCACACCCGGCACTTTTCCCTGCAACCGCAGGAAGTGCTACACCTGCCCCTACACCTCCTCCCTCACCGCCATCCCAGGCCCCAAGAAGACTTTCCACATCAAGCAGATGTTCACCTGCACATCTGCTAATGTGGTATACTGTATCCGCTGTTCCCATTGTGGCCTCCTCTACATCAGGGAAACCAAGCGGAGGCTTGGGGACCGCTTTGCAGAACACCTACGCTCGGTTCACAATAAACAACTGCACCTCCCAGTCACGAACCATTTCAACTCCCCCTCCCATTCCTCAGGCGACATGTCCATCCTGGGCCTCCTGCAGTGCCACAGTGATGCCACCCGAAGGTTGCAGGAACAGCAACTCATATTCCGCTTGGGAACCCTGCAGCCCAATGGTATCAATGTGGATTTCACAAGCTTCAAAATCTCCCTCCCCCTACCGCATCCCAAATCCAGTCCAGCTCGTTCCCGCCTCCCTAACCTGTTCTTCCTCCCACCTATCCCCTCCTCCCACCTCAAGCCGCACCCCCATCTCCTACCGACTAACCTCATCCCGCCCCCTTGACCTGTCCGTCCTCCCTGGACTGACCTATCTCCTCCCTACCTCCCCACTTACACTCACCTTTACTGGCTCCATCCCCGCCTCTTTGACCTGCCTGTCTCCTCTCCACCTATCTTCTCCTCTATCCATCTTCTATCCGCCTCCCCGTCTCTCCCTATTTATTTCAGAACCCCCTTCCCCTCCCCCATTTCTGAAGAAGGGTCTAGGCCTGAAACGTCAGTTTTCCTGCTCCTCTGATGCTGCTTGGCCTGCTGTGTTCAACCAGCTCTACACCTTGTTATCTCAGATTCTCCAGCATCTGCAGTTCCTACTATCTCTGAAATAAATCTGGGTTTCCCCCTTTATTGGTATTCTTGTCTATTGCCCTGATGAGTGCAACATGGAATACTCCCCACTTGCTGGATGGATGCAGCTCCAACAACAATCACAAAGTTTGACACCATCCAGGACAAAGCAGCCCACTTGACTGGCACCCCATCCACTCCCTCCACCACTGGCAAATTTCTGCAGTGCATCTTGTATATAGCAAGCGTCAAAGATGCTTTGACAGCATCTTCAAACTCACGACCAGTTCAATTTGAAAGGACAGGCCACAACAGATATATGGGAATACCATCACCTGCAAGTTGTCCCACCATTCAGACTTGAAAAAGTTTGTTGTTTGTTCACTGTTGCTGGATCAATATCCTGGAATTCCTGCCCTGAGGACATTGTGGGTCCATCTACAGCACAAGGACTGCAGCGGTTCAAGAAGGCAGCTCACCACCACCTTCTCAAGGGCAGCTAGGGACTGACAATAAATGCTAGCCAGCCAGTGACACGCACATCCCAAGAGTGAATAAAAGAAAGTCTTAGTTCCTTAAAATTTTAATTTACCATCAACACTTAGAGGAGGTTCATTGTGTTAACACGAGAGCACTGTATGTGTGGTGTAAATTGTACTACATTGTGTGTAATTCAGAGCAAACCTTCAGAAAATAATGGAGCAATTATTTGACTAGCAAGAGTTGCAGATTACTGTGGTGGGTGAAAACTGAATTTATCGATTAAACTGTTTTTGTGCTCCCAGGAATGCGGTGGGTACATTGTTCAATAGAAGGCCAAGCAATAATGGTGGTAATCTGAGGGTTGGCAAATACACCTGTACCTGTACCTTTTGGAGTATTTATGCATACTTGCCTTCAAGAGGTGAATAGGTTGAGGAACGCAGAATGGGATCAATCTTTAGATGGAATCAGTTAAATAGGTTGGATGGTCCTTTTGTAGTCTATGCTTTCTTCAATACGTAACATGGTTAATGAGTATCTTGTGTTATTTTGAAACTCTCATGAGATTCCTAACTGTCTCCTGACAGCTGAATTGTTACTTTCCTAATTAGCATGGCTTTCCACAATAGGCTAGTCAGAGGAGTTTAAATCTCATGGGAATAACAAAAGAGAGCCTTTATAAATTACAACAAAATAAATCAGGTTTGAGACACCTAAATTGGATTTCTTAATCAACAAACTTTAAAACTGACGTCTAGTGACTTGGAGGCATTGGAGAGAACCTAAGGTAATCTCAGACCTGAGGACCAGACATACCCAACACAGTGAGGGGCAATATCTATACAAGTCTCTATTTGCTATATACAAAATGTTCTTTGCAGTGATGACACATTTTCAGTACCTTTGAGTAACTGATACTGCTGCTCCGAAGTTAGGAATCAAATGGAGTCTTTGGGAATGTACCAATATTTTAACACTGTTTCCCACACAGAAAAGTTTGGCAACCATTTATATTTTGTGGGATGCTTTCAAATAATGTACAGTGATTATTAGCTGAAAACACTCAGTTATAATCACAGTAATTATTCTTGGGTGTATGCTAAATTTATCATGTACTTTTAATGTCCTTTCAGTTTCTCTCGCTTTAAGGGTGTTTTAACTACTTATTGCTATGCAATTTTGTGAAACTTTGTTCTGTAACTTGACACTTTCTCCTTTTGAAACAAAACACAATGATAAAGAGCAAATGCTAAATACAGTTCTTAGATAGCTAAAATAGCTGTCTTTTTATCACAGCTTGTTCTGCTATCATTGATCAGCCTGATGGAACCACCTACAGTTTAGAACCCACTCATGGCTATAACTTAAAACCTGCACAAAGCAGATCTATTATCACTGCTGCTCTGTATTATTTCCTAGAAGAACTTCAGGATTACATTTGATTTTGAGCTGTTTACAAGTGTGGAAACCGGATCTGAACAAACTGCAGAGAGTGCTTGTCTCCAATGTATAAGATGATTTAACCCCTGTTAAAGTCGTGGCCTCCAAAGTGAAGCCATCAAATTGTTCGGGCTTTTATGTGCGCATGGGTCGTTAAAATGATCAACTGTTTGTGGGAGTAGGATTCTCTATTCAACATAAGAAATGTTTGTACCGGAATTCACTGTTTTTGAATGTATCACCTTCATATTTTCCTTAAATTTACTGTTGCTATATACATAATATTCTCAGCTAAATATTCTGTGTTGGGATGACAAACATTCGAAATCCAAGTAATTGCCAGGCAATTTTTCTATCACTGCTGAGTGAATGATTATTTACCATTGAAACACAGAAAGTGGCCATCATGCTTGCGCCATCTCATTAAATGAGTACCATTACATATTGCCAATCTCCTGTTTCTTCCCCATGCCTAGCACACTATTTTAACCCAATAATTATCCAATGCCCTCTTGAATGTCTCAATTGAACCTGCTCCACTCTACTTCCAGGCAGTGCATTGAACACTCTAACCACTTGCTGAGTGAAAAAGATTTTCCTCTCTTCACCCTTGCTACTTTTGCAGATCACTTTAAATCTAAGCCTACTTGTTCCTGCTCCTTTTTATGAGCAGGAACAGTTTCTTCCTATCTGTTCTATCCGGCCCACTCATGATTTTGGAAACTTCTATCAGATTTCCTCTTAGCCCTCTTCTCTCTAAGTGGAACAGTCCCAACTTCTTCAGTCTATCTTTCAGAATGGAAGCTTCTCATTCCTGGAGCCATTCCTGTAAATTGTTTCTGAGCTCTTTCCAATGTGTTTATATCCATCTTATAATGTAGCATCCAGAACTGTACACAATATTTCAGCTGAGGTCTAACAAGTGGCTTATTCAAGTTCAATATCACTTCCGTCCTCATGTCCTCTGTGCCCCTATCAAGATATTGTATGCTTTACTTACAATTTCTCTACCTGTCCAGCCACTTTCAATGACCTACACACACCCAAGTTTCTGTACTCCTACACCCCCACCCCACCTTTCAAAACCTTTTGTATGGTCTTTCAATGTTCTTCCTACCAAAATGCATCACCTCACATTTCACTGCACTGAAACTTGTCTTCCACCTATTTGCCCAGACCGCCACCTTGTCTATATCCTTCTGGAATTCCACACTTTCCTCCTCACAGTTCACGATTCTTCCAGATGTTATCATCTGCAGTTACTATTTTTCCTGGCAACTTCTCATTCAGGTCTGTCCTGTATTTATGCAACTCTTCTGCTAGCTGGGCATCAACAAGATTCCTGACAACTGCCATGGATTTTTTTGATATCTATTCAAATGCAACAGCGCATCATTTCTTGTTGGACTGGAAAAATACTACTGTAGGAAGCATACAATTACGTGCCCTTCACTGCCCTGTACATTGCAAGTATCCCAGTCTATATTTGGGTAATTGAAGTCTCCCATTAAAACTACTCTGTAATGTTGGCAGCTTCCTCCGGTTTCCCTACCGATTTGTTCTCCTACATCCTTTACACTAGTTGGTGGTCTATAGGCTATACTAAGCAATGCAATTGTACCATTTTTGTTCTTTAGCCAAATCTGTGCTTGAACCTGTGAGATTTACTCTTTCTTCAGCATTGCAATGTTCTCCTTAACCAATACTGGCATCCCATCTCCTTTCATTTCTTTTCTGCTTTTTCTGAACACCTTGTATCCAGGAGTAATTAATAGTTAGTCTTGCTCTTCCTTGCACCAGGTCGCTGTTATTGCCACAGCATCATATTTCCACATGGTGATCTGCACTTGTAATTCCCCAATCTTGTTTACTATTTTCTGTGCATTCACATCCATGCACAGTAACCCTGATTTTGACTTCATTTTGTCCCCATCCTTAGTCTGACTTCACCTACAAACCAACTATTGCCCATGCTAGTGCCAGTTGCAACTCGACCTATTTTGTGAACCCTGGTCTTCTCTCCTAGTATTTTCCCCTGGTTCCTACACCCTACCGACCCATGATCTCCCCTCCCCATTGAGGAGAGATCAAGGCAAGGACTGCATTTGAATATCAAAATTCCATGGCTGTGGTCAGCAGTCATTTTGATGCCTGCCTAGCAGAGGAGTTGCATAAATATATCAGTCTACACAAAATTGCTAAATATTCAGGTGCCAAAAGGAGGAAAGGAAACAAATAGAATAACTATTCCTAGGAAAAAAAGTGCTATGGAAATTAATGGGGCTAAAGAAATAGGGAACATAGGAACAGCAGTGAGCCATTTAGAACGTGTTCTACCATTCAACGTGATTATGGCTGATCTGTGTCCTAACTCTATTTGGACCATATCCCATAATAAAAAAAATCTACCTCAGATTTAAAATTAGCAACTGACTATAAGTCCCATTATACCAGGTCCTAGGAGATAGTGACCTCAAGACAGTGGGGGCACTGGTGGTAATCTTCCAGGAATCCTTAGATTCTGGAAAGGTTCCAGAGGATTGAAAAACGGTCAAAGTAACACCTTTATTTAAAAAGGAAAGGGGACAAAAATATACAGGTAACTATAGACCAGTTTGTATAAAAATTATATTGAATGCATTCATGATTCTCCTACAACTGAGGTATATTGATTTGAGCTCTACTTCAGCATAAATACCAGATCGACTCTGCAGTACAATATTGAGGGAACACTGCATTATCAGATCACGATGCCTTCAACGAGGCATTAAGCTAAGGCTTTGAGTCCTTTTTGATCTGTTCAGATGCATGGAAAAGGTTCCCTGTAAGGATTTATTCTGTAAAGACCAGGGAATTCCCCTGATGGTTTGTCCAACAGTTGTGCTGAAACAACAAACTCTAAATGCGATTAATGGATTATTTGTCACATTTGCAATTGTGGCATCTTGTTAGTTTTGTTTGCAAATATCTGCTCTCCGTAAGAGACTACAGCAAAGTGAGCCTCCGGGAGAACTATTTCTACAAAATCCCCTGCTCAGTGCTACGAGTGCAAGATGATAATTGCTATAATAAAATGAAACTACCTTCTCGTTATCAGAAAGCAAGAATTACAAAGATTTATAAACTACCCTGAGTTCAGCCCAACCATCTCAGGAATGCGTTTTTCACTGTCTTTAAGCATACATTGACCTAGGCAGACTGCAGTGCCCTACAACTAGCCTAAAGACCACATGGTTTAAACCAAATATCTAGTGTAAATGATTAAAGCCTTCTCAAGAACATATAACCAGCTGCGGTTACACTGCAGAAAGTCTGACATCAATGTCACTAGTCTCATTTCCAAGCTTGCATTAGCCCATTGATACCTTTTAACTACAGCTTCCATTCTCCTGGTTGGGCTAGGACAATGCGGAGTAGGCACAGTTAAACAGATCTTAGGAGCTCACAGTGAGGAATGGGGAAGAGACTGGAGTGTCTCATTACTAAAAGCATGAAGATGTCTCAGGAGCCCACAATACAAAGTGAGGCTATCTGCTCCAGAAACCAGTGCTGGTTCTCTTCAGAATCAGGCTGAACCTCGTCTCCTGTTCTCTCCAGTCTGTGATTGATTATGTGAGTTTGTTCACTATTGATACTCACTCTGTTTGACTGGTGAAGCCTGGGCCTAGATGCAGGGGAAAGTAAACAATCTACAGAAAGATCTTCAATCTGTAGTTAGGGAATGGAGTAGATATGTACGAGTACATTGAATAAAACTTATTACACATGTAGAAACTGTATTCCTTGCATAGACCTGAGATATAGCTTATACAACACACAGCAACTTTAGCAATGTGGTCACCTAAAAGACATCTACATGAGTAGGGAAAGGTAATTTCGAAAAGTGTAACTAATTTATATTTTCTGTGCGTGAGTTTGCTGCCAGAAACATCCAAGTCAAGTGTCTACAATTGTTGTGTGGAATATTGAACTGATACTGCTGTACAACTTGTTTTATTTTAAGAGTTTTTTACTCAAAACTTGGGTTATGGCCTAAGATCATTAGTTCGGTGAATTCAGCGTGGGTTCTCGTCCAGGCCATCTGGGAAAAGTGGGAGGTACTCATGCCCAGGGATGTGGATAGGAAATCTACCTGGTTAACCCATGGTGGTTTGGGTGACGATCACAAAGATGGTGAGGAGACATGAGGTTTTCCTAAGATCCTGGGTCCAATGCCATGAGCAGATGAATGACCGCTTATGGTCAGCAAGGATTAGTGGTAAAGGGCCTTCAGGAAGGGTGAAAGAGGAAAACCAGGGAATTGCAGAGCAGTTAGCCTTGGAAAATGGTTGGAGTCAATTATCAAAGGTGGGATAACTGAACACTTCAAATTTCCAGTTAATTAGCAAGAGCAGAAAGGATTCATGACAGGTGGGTCATGCCTGACAAACCTCATTGAATTTTTTGGAAGCAGTGACTAAGGTAGTGGGCAGGGGAATATTTATGGAAGGTATTTATCTGGGCTTCCAGAAAGCATTTGATTAAAACCCACACAAGGACCGCTCAGGTAGAAACCCATGGTGTTGAGGGCAGATTATTGACATGGCTGGGACGTTGAGTGGCAGGTGACAGAAAGTAGGAATAATGGTTATTTTACTGAAACTGGCAGTGGTGTCCCACAAGGATCTGTGTTAGGGCCACAGTTATTCACATTATTTATTAACGATTTGGATAACAGCACTGAAAGTCATATATCCAAAGTTGCGGAGATGCAAAGTTAGGTGGCATTATAGCCAGCGTAGATGGTAGCATAAAATTATGAAGAAATTTGTATTAATATTTCTTTGTAATTTATAAAAATTTGTAAAATATTAATAGACTAAGTAAATGGGAAGAACAATGGCAGATGGGGTTCAATGTAAATAAATGTGAGACTATCCATTTTGGATCAAAAAAAAATAGTTGGGGGAACTTTCTGGATAGTATGAAGTTAAATACACTGAATACCCAAAGAGACTTTAGGAGTTCAGGTGCAGAATCTTTACAATTCCAAGAATATTTAATTGAGCAGCACTGTGGCTCAGTGGTTAGCGCTGCTGCCTCACAGCGCCAGGGACCCAGGTTTGATTCTACCCTCGAGCGACTGTCTGTGTGGAGTTTGCACACTCTCCCTGTGTCTGCGTGGGTTTCCTCCAGGTGCTCTGGTTTCCTCCCACAGTCCAAAGATTTGCAGTCTAGGTGGATTGGCCATGCTAAATTGCCCACGGAGTCCAGGGATGTGTAAGGTAGGTGGATTAGCCATGGCAAATGCACGGTTACAGGGAAAGGGTAGGGGTCTGGGTCTGGCTGGA
The DNA here is from genome assembly GCF_021869965.1 of Rhincodon typus. NCBI lineage: Eukaryota > Metazoa > Chordata > Chondrichthyes > Orectolobiformes > Rhincodontidae > Rhincodon > Rhincodon typus. Next base: position 49,823,564 of record NC_063350.1, on the reverse strand, counting down.
TGCTCTTCAGAGGGTCAGTGTAACTTGTTGGCCTGAATGGCCTGTTTCGGCATTGTGGGGATTCTGTGATGATTGTGTGATTCTAGGTACAGAAAGTAATTAAGAAGGTTAATGGAATGCTGGGCCTTTATATCTAGATGATGAAGTATAAGAATGCTGCAGTTATAGAAAATCCTGGTTAGACCTGTGTACGTAAAGTAACAGGCTTTCAATGCTGGTGCCCAGTGCAGCCTGCTTTCCAGGTTTAACCTTCCTAAGTGGCTGCAAATGGATTGAGCAGATGCCACCAATGTGACATTGGATGCCAACATCTGTGGATGAGGGGTGTGTGCAACTGATGCCTGTGGTTCATGCCATGGGACGATGCTTGATCCCAAGCAACACAGAGGTCATTCAGAGCAAGGGGAGAGCTGAAATTGCCAGGTGTTCAATCTCATTTTCCATGCTGAGATTTCACAACGTCTAGCTTGTTTGGTACATATGGTAAGATAGGGTGTTTTAATTGTTGAGGCAGGTTGGGCAATTAACAAGGTGTTTCATAATTAACAATCCCTCTAAATTGGCAACTCACCACGGTTTGGCAAAAATAAAACTCACCTACTGGCTGTCATAAGCTGAAAAGATGGAGTGAGATGTTTTGATGTCGAGATGGGCCTTGCCAAACTTGTCGTCTGATTCGCCACAAATCTTCCCATAGTCCATGTTGCTCAGACTCCAAAATAATTCTACCTACTCAGTATACACAAAACCCAAGACAGTCCCAGAATAAAGTATTGAATCCTATCCTGGACTCTAGTGATATTGAAAGGAAAGTAGCCAAACTATTCCCATTGGTTTGAAATCTCAGTTATGATGATAGGTTCAAGGGATTGGAATGGTTTATACTGAAGAATAGAAATGCTGACAATCATTTCCAAATATTCGACTTTCCAAGTTTTTTTAGGTAATTTGAATTGGAATAATTCATTAAGTACAAACTTCATCACAGGGAACATGAGTTCAATCACAGAAGAGATCATGTGGTATAGGATTAACTACTGCACATAAAAACACATGGATTACACAGCCCGAGAGAAGCCCTGGAGATGGATAGTGTCAGCATCAGAGGAGGAAATTGGCAGGCAAAGGGAATTCGAAGGACACGAGAGAATAAAAACAATGTTTAAAATCCTCTGGCCGTTGATGCTGGCAAGTGACCTAGCTGCAATCAATTTCTGCAAACTGTTACACTCATTTTCAAAAGAGTAGGAGGAAAGCTAGTGCAGACTGTAATATAATTGTCATGTTTATACCAAGATTGGAGTTTTAAAGGAGAGGTAGAGAAAACTGAGCTAAAGTGTTCCACACTGTGTTATATCTCACATCAGATGTGTGATATACCTTTGAGAGACATCCTGACGATGTCATCTCTATCAAGGTATATGACTCAATGGTAGAAAAACTCTTGGTCTCCATCTTACTGAACTCTGTCCTTTTGCAGCATGACATGCTGAGGAGGTGTACTACATTACTTCTGAATTGCTTAGCTCGAGCCCAGATATGCTAGTAATGTACAGGCGTGGTAATGAATGTGTATTGAATTCTACAATTCTATGTGACTCGTGTCTCATTTTTATGTCATGGGAGCTAACCTAATTATCACAATTTGATAGTTGCAGATCATCAACTATCCCACCACACTATCATGTCAGATTTTATTTGCTGAAACATAGCAAAAAGACTGCATGCAGGGAGGAGGAGGAGGAGGATGAGTGGATGAACAGAATACTTGGGGGCTAGGTGGAAAAGAGAGCTAACTTCAGTGGAACATGGGCCATTACAATGTCTATAAACTAGACAGCCACTCCACAAAGGAAAGTTATGAATACTGATGGTGGTAAGATTAGCGATTAGATAATTAGTTCTTGACTGTAAATTAACCAGAACTGTGAGAACCTCCTTGGATAATTCAAATTTTGGATAATTCGCGTCTTTTAGAGAACTAAAAATTTAGTGCTACACGGTGGGTGAGAGAGCCAGTCTGTCACTGCTGGAATCTTGAGCGGATTGTAAATTTCTTTCAAGCATGATGCCCATAAAATCCCAGCAGCAGCCTCACTATCTTTTCATCCTAATGATTACGAAAGCTTATCTTCAGGGTGCCTGACCAAGCCAGCAGCAGAGACTGAGAGCTGGCATCATTTAGCAGTAACCTCTTCTGCCCAGGCTCTCTCCAATCTATCTGATTGCTTGTTGGAGGGTGAAGGGGAAGTTTGAGTATCCAATCCCATTTGGAGCTGATTAATTTTGTGCTTTTTTTACCTCCAGGTTTCAGATCACGGCTTGAACACCTGACTTTCAGATTTTTAGATAAAGTGTAAAAGAAGAACTCTGTTCAAGTGAAGGGCTTAGCATGACTTTTACTTTGGCAAGCTTTTGTTTTCCATAGTTTGCCTTTCCTGGTGCTGACATGCCTCTTTTCCCTATTAAATGTGGCTTAAATCAAAGAATCAGTGGTGAAAATAGTGATAGTAGGAACTGCAGATGCTGGAGAATCCGAGACAACAAGGTGCAGGGCTGGATGAACACAGCAGGCCAAGCAGCATCATAGGAGCAGAGAGGCTGACGTTTCGGGCCTAGACCCTTCATCAGAAAAGGGGGAGGGGAAGGGGGTTTTTGAAATAAATAGGGAGAGAGTTGGAGGCGGATAGAAGAGGGATAGAGGAGAGGATAGGTGGAGAGGAAACAAACAGGTCGAAGAGGCGGGGATGGGGCCAGGAAAGGTGAGTGTAGGTAGGGAGTTAGGAAGGGGATAGGTCAGTCCAGGGAGGACGGACAGGTCAAGGGGGAAAATAGTGAACCTGTTTATTTTTTTCCCTTCTGCAAGCCCATAAAAATGTTCTCATGGGCACTTTGACTGCAGTGCCTGAAATTAATTCATCCATCATTTGGAATTTGTTGACAGTCATGATGTCTCGCACTACTCTCTAAGATCACCAAGCTTCTGATGCATCGGAAACTTGAGTAGATGACAACTTGGCAGAGTTTTGGATGATTCAGACCTTTACCCTAACATCAGAACCCTCTTAATCAATTCTGAATCAAATCAATTTTGATATATAAATTTTTGTCTTATTCTCCTTACAAACATACAGTAAGTCACAAAATGCAGTAAGTCAGTGCTTTTAATCATTATCTTCTAACATGGGTGGCACGGTGGCTCAGGGGGTAGTACTGCTGCCTCACAGCTCCAGGGACCCAGTTTCGATTCCAACCAGTGAAGCAGAGTGTGAATGATGGCTGCTCAGATGGGAATGTGAGGAGATTACTGTGGAGAAGGCAATGGATGGAGCTGCGAGCTACATTATGGAGAATGTTGAGATAGTCAGGATCGGATTAGCCATCTACAAAATGGGACGGTAGTCACCTTTCCTGACACCTCCCACCCCAAGGTCATTAAATCTGTTGGAATACTGTACTTAGGTCTGAAGCATTACACTCCTGCTCCCCACATCCTTGGTCACTTGCATCCATGCATATTTGGTTTGAGAGGCAATCTGCAGAGAATAGCACTTCACAGCAAAGCTCTTAGATCCTTCAGCTAGATCTCCAGAGCAGAGTTCTCTCCAATTGCTGTATTTGCTGAAGCCCCCAGGAAACAATGTTCTGGTTGACCATTCTTCCCCCTGTCAGCATTCCCTTAACAGGAAATTCTTTCTTTTTCAGATGTGGCCATAATCACTCCCATCTTCTGGATTGGTCAGACAACCAGGAAGAAGGGAGCTAATCTAGCCATTTTCTGAAGAAGGGTCCAGACCCGAAATGTCAGCTTTCCTGCTCCTCTGATGCTGCTTGGCCTGCTGTGTTCTTCCAGCTCTACACCTTGTTATCTCAGAAGGGAGCTAATACTGAGGTAAAATGACCTGGCAAAGTTGCTTTCAATTTTGAATGGGTTCCTGAACTACCAGCAAAGGGGAGATGAACAAGCCATTTGGATTTAACTGCTGCTTGCAGTGGGAATGATTTTGTGGAACTGCCTGACAAGAGACAACTTATTTCTTTTAAACTCAAGACCGAGCTGGATAGAGACCTAACAGCAGAAAGAAAAGTGGAAAGGAATAAGAATGTTGTATCCAGTGAGATGGATGGATGGAAATTGGAGTTTCTGATGCTGTGAATTCATCACATTTCTGAACTGGCCTGGGAAGTGATGGAGAGGTAGGAACAGAGAATCAATTATTGCAGTGGTTTGAGTAACAACCTACTTCAGGAGCAGACCTGTTGTGATGCATAACAATGTTCAGAATGATTCATCAACTGAGCTAATATCATAAAATAAATACATTGGAGTAGGGCCAGTTCATTTTAAAATGTCTGTTATGTTGGTTTCATGAAAGCTCCTTTTTAGGTTATTTTGCTTGCTTATCTTTTGGGAATGTCAGTAGCAATGCTTTAAGGATTGAATGGACAGGCTGAAAATCTAGTCCTTAAGATTTTATTTTGACACTTGCCCTCACCAGAGAGCTTGAAGCTTAAAACCAAGTTTTCATTTTTTTTTATTAATTTCACACTTCAGCGGTTCCCATCCTAGTGAGTATGATGTTTCAGTTTCTATTGTAGATGTTCTGATACATAGGCCAGAGATGAATACAAAAGCCTCACTAAAGAATATGTTTTGCTACCCCTTTGTGTGACTTACTATTGATTTTTCAGACAGAAACGGCTGCCTTGTGACTATACAGATCCATGGTTTGAATCATCAGGCTCCGCTCTGTGGAAAACTATCCCAGAAATACTTGGTCATTAACAGAAAACAAAAGAAAGAGATATTGGGTTATAGTGCAATAGATTGGCAGAGTACTCCTGCATTACTTCGAATAAGTGACCATTCCCTAAGGATGATGATTTTTGCAGGCTTTAAATACAAATCTCAATACCATCCTCTCACAGCAAGCACTTTCTACAGAATCCTTACATTTACCTTGGCTGAGATCAACTAGCTCAACACAAGGCATCAAATTTGCAACCTGCATGCTCTTCACTGTTCAATGCTACTTGTAGGAAAACAAAATCATCTCCATCTTAGACAACAAGGTGCAGGGCTGGATGAACACAGCAGGCCAAGCAGCATCATAGGAGCAGAGAGGCTGACGTTTCGGGCCTAGACCCTTCATCTCCATCTTAAATGGTTGACCATTTACTTTGTGATTATGCCCTCTGGTTCTAGACTCTGCCACAAAGGGAAAGAACCTCTCTCAGTATGTGTACTGTCTAGCCACCTAAGAACCTTATACGTTTCAGTATGTTGCCTCTCATTTTCTAAATTCCATTGAGTACAGGCCCAATCTACTCCAAACCCTCCTCATCAGAAAATTCTGCCATTCCAGCATCAATCTAGTGAATCTTCGCTGGACTACTTTCAATAACAGTTTATCTTTTCTAAGGTCAGAAGATCAAAGTTTTTTTTTCTGGTATTCTGGGTGTGTTCTAATTAGTACCTTGTGAATTAGTAAAGTAGGTTTAATTGTCATGGGTACTCAAGTACAGGGATACAGGAGTGCAGTGAAAAATGGACAATGTCACCATTCCTGTGCCATCTTAGATACAAAGGTACCTAGATACAAAATCTTGGGTATAAAGTAGAAAACGAAGAAATAAGTTAAAAGTTTAATATTACACTCCTCCTTAAGTGCTTAGCCTTTCGGGCCCTACCACCCTGATGCAGAGATCAATACCAGCAGGAAGTAGTCGGTCAGTCTCGAGTCCCTTTCCCAAGCTGCCCATCGCCACTTTGACTCTAGTGATGGTACTACCATGAGACTGCACGAGGCCAATTTCAGGAATGCAGCCACTACTGAAGCTGTCAGTCCCACAGCAGACACTGGGCCCTGGACCCAAACTCGCCTCCCCCCTCGGCCACCGCCAGGAGCACCCGCTCGCCTCCCCGCTCGGCCCCCGCCAGGACCACCCACTCGCCTCCCCCCTCGGCCCCCACCAGGAGCACCCCCTCGCCTCCTCCCGCTGCTGCAGGGAGAATTCTGCATCTGACGCGCTGGTCACCTTGAAGCTGCCTGAGCTTCCACAGTAGGTGAGGGTAAAGTAGAGGAGAAAAAGCAGAGAACAGAAGTAAAAAAAAAAGACAAGCAGACGAGTTCTAGGCATGCTACACTGTTATGTCCTGGTTTAAACAAGACTTCCCTACTTTTATACTCCACTTCTTTAGAAACAAAGGCTGCCCTTCCACTTGCCTTTCCTATTAATTGCTGCTGTTGTATGATGACTTTTTGTGATTCATCCCTGAGTACTACCAAATCTTCCATCTCGGTGGAATCAGGCCATTTGGCCCAACAAGTGCACACTGACCCTCTGAAGACCACCCCATCACCCTTTCCCTGTAACCTTGCATTTCCCATGGCTAATACACCTACCTACACATCCCTGGGCACTATGGGGCAATTTAGCATGGCAAATCCACCCTAACCTGCACATCTTTGGACCGTGGGAGGAAACCGGAGCACCCGGTGGAAACCCACGCAGACGCGGGGAGAACGTGCAAACTCCACACAGACAGTCGCCCGAGGGTGGAATTGAAGCCGGGTCCCTGGTGGTGTGGGGCAGCAGTGCTAACCACTGTGCCACCGTGCCGCCCTAAAACGCACTGTCCTTTGAGCTGGAAACCTTCTGTACTATAGCGTTCTGCCGTCTTTCCCCGTTGAAAAAGAATGTCATTCAAGGCATTGTGCAGAAAATATTGTCATGATGAAAGAATGTCTAGGATTGTAGTCTCACAATGGATCAGTCTTTCATTTTTGCCTGTCATTTTCTTTGGCAAAGAAAAATGATAGAACGGCAGGTGGCAGGGGAGAAAACTTTCATTTTACTAGCTCAATTGTTGTAAACACTGAACTACAAGCAATTTTGAATGCATAAAGATTAACATTCTCGTTGATAATGGAAACATCCTAAAAATTCTTTCACGGGATGTCAGTGTTGCTGGCAAGTCAGCATTTATTTCCTCTCCGTAATCACTGTTGATTGGAATGACTTGCAAGGTCATTTCAGAGGGAACAGTCAATCACACTGCTATATTTACACTAGACTGGGTAAGGACAGCAGATTTCCTTCCTTAAAGAACATTTCTGAGCCACATGGGTTTGTATGATGATCAATTTTAACTCCAGACTTATTGATTGAATTTAAATTCCACCAGATGCTGTGGTGAGATTTGAACTTGTATCCCAGAGGATTGGTTCAGACTTCCACATTATAATTCCATTGACGCTCCCCTGCTCAGCCATCATCTTCCCCATCCTTTGAATTTCTACATTGGGTCAAGTACTGGGGCAAGAGGGGTCTTTGATCAGCTTTCACTCCTGGAAGTAGAGTTCAAACAGTCCAAATAGATGAGATAGAAACAGAAATTGCTACAGAAACTCAGCAGGTCTGGCAGCATCTGTAGATAGAAAGCAGAATTAGCGTTTCAAGTCCAGTGATCCTTCTTCAGAATTAATAGATGAGACATCTAGTTTCCTCATTGAATAGTTTTGACCCAGTTCCCAAAAGGCAAAAGCCAAAAGCTTAACACTGTCCATCATCTGCCACAACATTGGCAGTATGGCTTTTGGAGATACCATAGGTGTGTAGTGAGCTGTACTTCTGTTGGGACTAAGTAAAAGAGATTTTCCTTTGTATACTCCTGGACATGCTCAATGCTGACAAAGACAAGTGGAACTTGAACAATGGATCTTGATAAACCTATCATCCCTCATATTGATCAACTGAAAAATATAGACTAATATTTTGTTGCTGGTACAGAAAAACTGTAGAATTTTGTTTGTTCAACCAACCATGGGAATTTTAAAATTTTTTTTTCTCGTAAACCATGAATACAAGACTCTGCAGTAATTCCATTAATTCCCCTGCAATCCACAAATGAGTGCATTAAATTCACTTGTTTCCGCCCCCATGCATGTCAGAGGACTGCTCTCAGAATCCTTGCTATCATATAACACTGACCAGAAGAATGTAAAATCAGAAAGTGAAGAGGGATTATTTACTTTGGTCATAACATTGAGGTGATTACATAAACAGTGAAACAAAGTACTTTCAGATCTGGAGTTAAACCACAGCTGACCCCTATTGTGCTGTAGGTTATCATTATGTTTCAGTGAAGTCATTTTTTGCTAAGCCATGTATTGTGGCTTGTGTTTGAGATATGTTAAGATGTGTTTTCATTGCATATATGTTATGCTTACCAGATTAATCAACATTATCAATGAATAATTTAAAATAAGAGTCTTAAAGCATGAAAATAGTTCCACCTACCTGCTTCTTGCCCATATCCCTCCAAACCTTTCCTATTCATGTACTGATCTAAGTGTTGTTTATATATTGAACTGTATCTGCATCCACCACTTCCACTGGAAGTTCATTCCACACACTAACCACTCAAAAAAAAAAATTGCCCCTCCAATCTTTTATAAATCTCTGTCCTCTCTCCTTAAAAATGTTCCCCCAATCTTGAAATTCCCCATCCTAGGGAAAAGATACCTACCATTAACCCTATCTATACTCCTCACGATTTTGTAAACCTCTGTAAGGTCACCAGTCAACCTCCTACATGCCATTAGAAGTTCCACCCTATTTAGCCTTTCTTCATAACTCAAACCTTCCATAACAAAAAAAAAATTCTGGAGACAAGAGTGTCCTAGATATTTATTGACCATCCAAATGATGGTGATGAACTGCCATTTTGAATTGCTGCAGGGGGCTGCTGAAGGTACCCCACTGTACCAGGGAACAGGATTTGCTTTAGTCAAAAAATATTTAAGCTTGTCATTTTCCAATAAGCACAATTGTCAAGTGCAAAGACGTTTCATACCTTTTAGGAAACAAGGGAAGCTGACCAGGCTTAAATAAGTCCAGCCCTCCTTTTCAAATCTCGTTCTAATTTCTGTTATAATAGCTACACTGATCATCTTCTGCGTCTGGATATCAAAATAGTACTCTTCCTCCTTGGCCTGCACGCCTTCCTCCCCACAATTCACACTGACACTCTTCACTCTTTCATTCATGTTAGAGCTGTCACTGTTGAATGTCTCTCTTCAATACTACCTCTCTCCCACGCTAAATTACTTCTCTCATTTTACACCCACATTCCAAAATGCCTCTTTCAACTCCTGCCACTATGCCCTTTCCCTTTCTAAATCCTTTCCATCTGTTTGGTGTTTCCTTTTACACTTCCTTAAATTGCTCCCCTCAATTTCCTCATTCAGTTGTCTCTTCATTGTACTCAGTTTCACTACTACTTCTTCCATCTCCATAACTATCAATCTTCTCTCTCCCCGTCATTCTGCTCTTCCTAGATCTGGTGATCAATGCACAGATCCTACTCGTACTGTCCACACACTTCCAGTAATAGATATAGGTAACAGGTTTCAGAAGAATGTTACTGGTCTGTTGTATTGTTTTTAATCAACAGATATTAAGACAGCCACTAAGATGCTACTGATGGGAATAGAACTATAATTAAGTAATAACTCAGGAATTCTCTGAGTCTGTCTCAGATTCTGTAGATTTAAATGGCCTGAATTTTTTGTATGCTAGCTGGGTTTAGGGGTGAAAGACATGTTAAATACAAATGATGACTTTGGGCTCATTGAAGCCCTTAATTGGCATTTTACTGGCAATTTAAGGCTCTCATCCCTACCTCACTGTATTTTTACCCATGGTGGATGGATCCCTGTTCATGCAGAAAGCCCAGCAGCTTTAACATTGTCAAGCAAAGTCGGTGAGGACCTTCCTTCACTAATTTCCTGTGCCTCTGGGAGACACTCCCTCTAAGGCCCAGTCCATCACCCCAAACACCTTCCGCCCACCACTGAGTCCCCCAATCCCACATTCAGCCAGACTCCTCACTGTTGTGTGATTGCCTGTAGTTCCAGCACTCACCACCTGTCCCGGCTTCCATTGCTAGAACAACAGAGCTATTGGCAATCTGATTGCCAGGAACTTTCGAAGATGGGACATTCCTAATGAAATTGGATAGTGAGTATCTTGCCTTGCAGGAATCGGCACTGACCACTGTGTGTAATTGATGTGGAGATGGCACCCAGTTGTAGGTGGGTAACTCTCAACCTCCAACTGTTTGTCTTTGTAGCCAGGAGACAGGAGCTGTGCTGTAAAATTCAGCCCAGTAGAGCAGGGAGAGACGTCAGCCAAGGGTCTTGTTCTAGATTGCAATGCTGAGATTTCACTTATAGTTTGAATGTTGTAAAGTGCAATGTAATAGGTGCAAACGTCAACGTAAATGGAAGATATAATGAGGTGTTTGATTTATGTGTTCTGCCCCTTCCTAAAAGCATTAACTCCTGCTGGGTTTCAGCAGCTGGAAGTCTCTTGCCACTGCAGCTAAGTGATATTCTTGAACCCTGACACCCGGCTTTTAAAATGTGGAAGATATCGCAGTTATGTTCACTCTCTTCTTCACCCGAGGTCAGAAGGTTGTGGGTTCAAGTCCCACCCCAGAGAATTGAGTGCGTAATCCTGTCTGACACTTCAGTGCAGTATACATTTATTTCTACTTGTGGAACCTTATTCTCTGCAATTTGACTGCCATGTTTTTCCACATATCAGTTCATGATACTTTATTGGTTTTTGAAGTACTTTGGAATGTCTTGTGGTAAATGTGAGTTCTAAGTTTTTCCTCTCTGCAGTCAGGCACGCAGTCAATATTTGGTAACATTAATCAGCGTATTAAAGACCATTGCACTGATATCTGCTAAAAGTATATTTTAATATTCCAAAAACACAATTGACTAAATAATGTAATAGTTTTATGTAGTTCTCAGTTCCAGTTTTATAATATCAAACATCCGAAATAATAATTGTTTTATATATACTGCATAGTAAAATTATGCACTGGAAATTTAATGCCGACATAATTTTAATTCCTCACAGCCTTTATGATATGAGTATTATAATTTCACAGATTTACTGAATATTACAATTGTTAAATGCAATAAACAGAAGGCATTAAACAAAATTAATATTCATAGCATCCAAGGAACAAGATATTTTAATTTTGGAATTGTGATATTTCTTTTCTGTATTAAGTGGATAAAAACTACTTTAAAATTTTGTGGGAGGGAATATAATAGCAGGAGCTTGTTAACGAACTGTGTATATTGCAATCAGATGAGAAATAATTTTTATTCAGTAAACAGTCTACTAAAATGTACAAATTCTCAGATTAGTTTGCTATTTCTGTGCTGTGTTAGGTTAGCTTAACCAGGCAAACACTTGATTGCCTAAACCTTGGAGTGGGTAAAAAAACTTCCTGATCATTATACATTGACCCTAATTTCTTACCTGCATACTGTTTATTAGTCTTCTTCTCGCTTTCTGTTTTCCTCTATCCATTCTCAGTTGATGCCCTGCTTATTCTCCATGGACCCTCCAATGAGTCTCTGCTGACTACTTCCTTATCTTCGATTAACCCCACTACGAATTTATCTAACCTTGCCAATTCTCAATTAATGTCCTTCTCAGTCTTCATTGTTCCCTGGCTTTTGAACCCTGCTTCCTTCCCAATGACCCTTGAACATAACCCATTGTGCTTTAGTCTTTGGCCTTCTGCTCCCTCTCTGTTAGTACTGACTCATTATTCACTGAGCAGATTGTAGACCCCCAGCTGACTCTCCCTTGACCCGAGCTGACTTGCCATTGACTCATGTTTGAAAGGAAATATTTGGATGATGGAGTCTAGCTCAGTTGTGATTTCACCTCTGTGTGAGAGTATAATAGCAAGGATGTGGGTTTGCACATGAAGATATGTAAATTAAACAAGATACAGGAGGCTGGCTGACAGAATTAACATTTTAGAGAGTGGCACTTCACAGCAAAGAGCGGATGGTACATAAACAAGCCGAATGCTTTCACGATCATTTGTGGGCAGCAGTGGGGGGAGGGGTTGGTAGTTAATAGGATAGTGGTAGGTTTTGCCATTGGTGTTGGAGGCAGTGGACCAAGAGCAATTCAAATGGCATGGACTATTTTAGTAAACGTTATTACGAGTTTTAAATTATAAAGTGTGAATCAATTTCAAATGGCTGACAGTTGTAGTGCAGTTCCCCCTCTTTTCCTGATATTCACTCACTGCTATTACATTGGTATAATTTGTTTAATGTATAATTTCAGTATTTCAATTTTTAATGATCATGACGCGGGAACTGGGGGACATCAAAATCATTTGTACGTTGCATGCAATTTAAAAGTCAAACAGAATGCAGTAAAGAATTCTGTTAAAGTAAGCTTTTTTTTTAACAAATACTATAACTTTTCAATTGGTCCCCCATGCAAATAGTTTCTTATCTGAGCATCCACATCAGAAAAGTATCTATCATTTTTAAATTACCAGCAGAGCAACAGCCATTAATTTTATTGTAAGTTTGTATTACATAAATTATTACAGATATTAATTATACCAGCACAGTCAATTTTTTTTTATTCTCACCATCACTTTTTACACTAATGTTCCTTAAAATGTCTGCCCTTATAATCAAAGAGATTCTAGTTCTAAATCTCTTCCAATGGACTTATAGAGTTTCCATAGTTGTGGTCCTGATGAGGTTGCATGATTTGCTATTGAAACTGAATAAGGCTGAAATTAAAATTATGATGTTTGTACAGTTGCCTTTTATTTTAGAGAAAGAATGTTTTGTAAGATTCTGTCACCTCACTATACTCCTGTACTTGAGTACACGTGACAATAAAATCTAATTCTAAATCTAAGCTGCATGGACCCAACTGGGGCTATCCCCATGGTCCCTTCAGTCCCCAATCTGTCTGGAATGTTATAAGGAGTGTGCAAGGTTTGGGAACAAACCCCACTTTCCACCCTTTTCTGAAGAAGGGTCCCAACCCGAAACATCAACTTTTCTGCTCCTCTGATGCTGCCTGACCTGCTGTGTTCCTCAAGCTCCACACTGTGTTATCTCTGATTCCAGCATCGGCAGTTCTTACTAACTCTTCCACCCTACTCTTGTCCCTTTTTGAGATTACTTATGGGCTACTTCTCCACTGGCCTCAATATTTACAAAAATGTGAGGATGTCAGGGATGGTGGGAAGGTGGGGCAACGGGAATCTGTGAGGAAAACCTATTACCAAATATTATTGGCACCCTGTCCCGATCACGGTTAGGGGAGTAAAGGGACCGTCAATTTTGTTTTTCTCTGTTTTAGTTTAGCACCCACAGTGAAATAACTCCACAAAGGCTGTTAACGGTAACCAAGTCACCCTTTAATCACACGTGGAAAGTCCTTGACACTGATGCAGCTTCCTTAGATCCAGTTCTTAGTGAACAGAACGTCTGACACTCCTGTTTTTATCTGTCAGCCAGGGCTCCCTGATTGGACCAGATTAACAACCCCAGTCAATCTAATGAGGTCCAGCTGGCTGACCTCCTAACTATCGCTATACACTAGTGCTTTTTGTTGTAAAACAAATTTAATATTGGAGAATTAAAGGCATGTTTCATTGGAGTTTTTTTCATGTGCCATCAGGTGGGGTTGGAGGTGTTGGGAAAGAGAAACACATGCAAACGTACATGTACACTAGTCTGAATTCCTACCCGATTACCATTACAGTGTAGTTTACTTTAAAGTATACTTGAGCTAACATTGAGTGAGAATGTTCAGCCTCCACTGAGATGTACCTCTCAGTATTTTGCCTGATAATGTAAAACCTTTAACTCCATTTGCGAAGTGGGCTGTAAGACAGAATCAAAGTTATCATTACTTCTTTAGTGTGACAACACATTCTCAAGACATCTAGGACTGATCTATAGTTGGGCTTCATTCTGTGTATTGATCTGTTGACTTGCAGCTCCCAGATATTGGGATTGAATGAGACATGATTGCATTGAAAAAGTAGAAAATTCTTATGGAGCTCAAAGGGTGAATGTAGGAAGGATGTTTCCATGGCTAGCGGTATTTAGAACTGGGGAATAGGGGGAATATTGTTTCTGAATAAAGGGCCATTTAGGACAGAAATGCAGAACAGGAGGAATATTTGAACCTTTGCAATTCTTTTGCAACAGAGACTATCTAGGCTCAGTCAATGAACAACTTAAATACAGAAATTGATTTATAGATATTAAAGACATAGAGTTACAGGGATAGTGTGGGAAAAATGGCATTGAAGTGGAACAGACTTATTGAATGGAGGAGCAGGCTTGAGAAACCAAATGCCCTGTTGCCATTTCCTAGGTTTAATGATTCTCTCATAATTGTCAATGCTGTACAAATTTCCAACCTAGATTTTCTTGGCATGCTGCTATAAATATCATCGATCCTTGGAGATTTAGTATATTCAACCTTCCTCAAGATAAGACTTCCATCTCATATATCAAGTTGTTCATTAATCATTTTGGTTCAATGAGAGATGTTCAGCAAATTTTCTCACTAAGAGAATGGTGAGCCAGTGAAATTAACAAGAAGCAGTTGAGGCCAAAACATTGAATGTTTTCAAGAAGGAGTTAGATATAGCTCATTGGTTAAAGAGATCAAAGGGTATGGAGAGAAAGCAGGAACAGGATAGTGAGTTAAATCATCAATCAATGATCATGTTGAATAACACAGCAGGCTCCAAGGGCTGAATGGTCTATTCCTGCTTCTATTTTCTATGATTCTATGCTATGTGAGTCTTTTCTCACAGTTCCTTTAATCTTGTCAATATCTTTTCGGTATTATTTAACTTTCTGTGCACGATTAATATCACTTTCATGTCTGTTGCATGCTTCTGTTGACTCTGCATGCCTGTCAGCAATTGTCAGTGAGGTGCAAAGCTGTTCCTTTAATGCAGGGAATTTTAATCTAGGCTACTTAAATTTAGAAGTTCTTGGATGTTGAAATAATTGCTGATTTGTCCACTGGTAACTTCATTAGTAACCGTTTTTTTAATAATTAAGTATTTAATATTGTAGAAGACCTATAATTATTGAGTTGTCTGTTTTTAATGAACGGACTTTGAGCTAACATGGATGCCTGTCTTTTGACATTGCTTATGCCCCACAGCAAATATTGTTTCCTGCTGTTTCAGTTTTAATAAGTTTGATACAACATAATTTTTTATAAGGTTGGCTGAATTCACACAGACATAGAATGCATATCATACAAATTAGAGCATCCCAGGTTTAATTACCAGTCAGTTCTGTTGATAGTAAGAGAGCCACAGTACAAGTAATATGGTTTGGGTGTAATCAGCCAAGTTCTTGTTTATGATCATCATCTAATGTCTTCTGGAAAAAAAGGGGTCAGATCAGGTTTGGGTATGATGCCCGTCAATGTTTGCCATGATTATTGAGACTTGATCATTCTCAGGCATTTCAGGTGAAGAGGCAAAAAAATTAAGAGCAAAATGATTTTCTTTCTGAAGCATTGGACATACTTAATCTCAAAATAAACAAGATTAAGTGTGGCGTGGGCCTAAATGTGGGAGATAATTCCTCTGAGAGACAACTTGATTTTCTTTTTGACTCATTACATTTTCATACAGGGGTAAAAGGTTCAATTCTACTATTTTGGCTATTTGCATGTCGCGTTGAGTTTTTTTTTGGCGGGATTGTCTGGTGAGGCCTACCGAGTGTTTCACCATATTTTAACAAATTTATCTTGTTAACTACCTACCCTACCCCTCTGCCATCCTCTCATCTGATTCTAGCTGCATCTTACCACTTTCCACTATCCAAACAACATGCCACTCAACGGATATTTGCCAAAAGACCCTTGTGTCTGTGCCATCTTTTGGAGGCTATTGTACACCCAGACAACCATTGGCAAATCAGCATTGCCTCTCATTAGTGACCTAATGGCACAGTAGCTGCAGAGCCAAATTGCCCATGGTAACTAGTCAGCATCCTTCATTTCCCTCACATACAACCCCATTCTCTCAGCTTAGCTGCTATTTAATCACCAAGTCACATACTTTGCCAGTCCATAGTGACATCCCATCCCAAAACCCTCCCTGAGTCTCCATTACTTTCCCTCATGTCCAGTGATCACACTCATCATGTCATTGTCCAGTAGAGGATCATCAGAAACAGACAAGTATTCAGCAAATCCAAACATTTTATTGACATCCAGCATAAGGGAAGGCACAGGAATTGAATAGAGACTGCAGTTCACCACCACAATGCAAACTAAATGCTGGCATCTTGACCTTGACGGTCCGTCATTGTCTTCTGCATCTGGCTGACATACTGAAATAAAACAGAAAATGCTAGAGAAAGTCAACTTCAGAACAGACTACCAACGGAAAGGTGCAGAGTCCACCAGGAAGTACAGTTCTGAAGAAGCCGTGTAGGACTTGAGAAATTAACTCTGTTTCTCTTTCCACAGATGTTACCGCACCTGCTGAATTTCTGTTCCTTTCTACTTTTATTTCAAGATCTAGCATCTTCAGTGTTTTGCTCAATTTTAGCATCTGCTGGAATCAGGTCTGCCTTTCAGCACTAGATGCTAAAGAACCCTGTTATCCATGAGGACAGCTTCCCCCTCCCACCCCCTGTGTCGTCATCTATCTCCTTGGACAATTATCAATTTCCCCAGTTCCTCATATCTGTCACATCATCTCGTTGTTTGCTTCAATTGCGCAGTGCACAGCACATCAGGATGGTGTGACACACTTTGTCTGTACTATACTGGAGAGACTGGGCCAAGCTGAAGAACAAAACCTTCAGCAGCCTTTTGTCTGCCCCACCATGGATCTGTTTGCAGTGTACCTATTAACCGTGACCAAAGCATTACATCCAAATGGGAGTTCCTGCTATGCTCTGACAGCCTTCTCTTAGTGACAGAGTCATAGAGACGTACAGCACAGAAACAGACCCTTCAGTCCAACTAGTCCCTGCTGACCATGTTCCCAAACTAAACTAGTCCCACCTGCTTGCACTTGGCCCATATCCCTCTAAGCCTTTCCTATTCATGAATTTATCCAGATGTCTTTTAAATATTTTGACTGTACCTGCATCCAGCCCTTCTTCTGGCAGTTCATTCCATACACGAACCACTCTGTATAAAAAAGTTGCCCCTCAGGTCCCTTTTAAATCTTACTCCTCTCACTTTTAAAAATATATCACCTAGTTTTGAATTCCCCTCCTCTCTAGGGGAAAGACCCTTGTCATTCACCATATCTATACCCCTCATGATTTTATAAACCTCAATAAAGTCACCCCTCAACCTCCCACACTCAAGTGAAAAAAAGTCCCAACCTTTTCAGTCTATTGTTACATTTCAAGCCCTCCATTCCTAGCCACATCCTGGTAAATCTTTTCCGAACTCTCTCCAATTTAATAAAATCCTCCCTATAACAAGCGACCCTTCTTCCGAAACACACATCAACCGTTCCATTTCCCATTGTATCCAGCACAGTCCTTCATCATACTTACATGACTTGTGATGCAGCTATGTTCATCCTGCAGCACCTTTGGAGGCTCCGCAATTGAGGGGGCGCTTTGGGGCAGCATTTGTCTCCATTTAAGTTATCGCCACTAATTTCTGCATCAGAGTTGGCAATGCTACATTAGCCAGCAGCAATGGTATGGTACAATCCGCGTTTGACCAACACTTCATGCATCAGCATGTTCACTCCACAGGCATGGTATAACTGTGAGCCTGGAGTCACCTGTAGGCCAGACCAGGTAAGGACTACAGATATTTTACTTCCCCCAAAAGGACATGAGGGAACCAGATGTGTTTTTACATCAATCAATTAGATTCCAGATTTGTTGATTTATCAATTACTCCACCAGATGTTATGCTGGGATTTGAACTCAGACCCTTCTTCAGAAAACCGAAACTTCAGCTTTTCTGCTCCTCCGATGCTGCCTGGTCTGCTGTGTTTCTCCAGCTCCACACTGTGTTATATCTATTGTTGAGTGTTTAATTTACATATTTATTTTTCCATTTTAATGTTTTTATTTAAGATATCCTCAATAATAACACCCTTAAAGCGAACGTTTAACCTGTAATGCTATCTGTGTCTATACTCGCATTGCAAAACAAAAACTTAATCTCAGCTGAAGGTTTAGATTCAGACAGGTCCCACAGCACCATTTCCCAGCAAAATTAGGAAACAGCAGTGACATGATAAAATAAGACAGAATTTTTTGGGTCTCTGGTCACCAGCCTGATGACAGTGAGTAAAACAAACTAAAAAGTAATTCCCTGCATAGAATGCATTGACCTTCCTTGTGAAT
Source organism: Rhincodon typus (assembly GCF_021869965.1). Taxonomy (NCBI): domain Eukaryota; kingdom Metazoa; phylum Chordata; class Chondrichthyes; order Orectolobiformes; family Rhincodontidae; genus Rhincodon; species Rhincodon typus. Next base: position 49,805,328 of record NC_063350.1, on the reverse strand, counting down.
AAAACAAGAGACAAAACTTTTTTTTGGGCTGCAATGTTGGACTGTCTACACATTATGTCAGGGATGAGGAAAGACATTCCTTTTCATAGACAAACACAAAAATAACAAAGGAATCTTGAGCAAATTATTTTGAGTGGAGAAGGAAGCTAGAATATTCCCATAAAATGAGAGGTGACATTGCATCAATCCTGATCAGAGTGCATGCTATGTTGGCGTGATGTTGTAAGAGTTACTTCACTCTTGACTTGAACATGCCTGGTCTCTAATAGAGACCTTTGTTTGATATCAGTTCCCAGAATTTAACACTAAACATTCTAGTGAGAAAGTAGGAACAAAAACAGAAGCTGCTGGAAAAGCTCAGCAGATCTGGCAGCGTCCGTGAAGAGAAATCAGAGTTAACATTTTGAGTCTGGTAACCCTTCCCCAACGCAGTGAGAAAGTGATAACAGCTAGATTGAAATTACACAGATGGAAGTTGGATATCTCATGCTCCACTCTGCAATGGGGTATCAAAGAGCAGCCCGATCAACACCAAAGTAATAAGGAATCAACTTTGTCCAACAAAAAAAGAGTGGATGAGGGATGTATGGAGATCATCACCTTTGATTTTACAGCACAGAAACAAGCCATGTGGTCCAAATAGTCCATGCTGACAGCTATGCTCCACCTTAACCTCCTCCTATTCAGTTTCACTTAAACCTACCCTGCTATTCCATTCTGTCCAGCTATTTTCCTCTTATAGGCATCTATGTGTCTCGCCTTAAGTATTCTTTGAGAGAGGGTGTCATGTTCTTCACACACTTTTGTCACAATTGCAAGAAGACCAGTTGGGAAATCAAATTAAGATAATATGCTGTGAAATGCTAAGAGACAGGGCATGAATTTAAGACAAATAATGCACAGACAACCACAGGAATTAATAAAGGGAAAACACAGTAGTCAAGTCTGATGGCATTTATGGCCAATTTGTTTATGATGGTTGCCTGACTGAAATAAACCTCCTCTGATCTCACAAAAAATATTTTAGATGGTTTTAAGAGACGGTTTTCCATAAATAATATAGTTTTGAAGCCACTTAAATATTTCTATTGTGGAATTGTTAGCTTAACTCATCCTTACTGCCCCACCATTGCATAAATGCTGCCCCCTCCACACTTCGCATAGCTCTGATGTCGAGTCATCTAAACAGATCATATGTAGTAACAAGATGGTGCATCATATCCAAAAATCCAGTCTTTCATCATTAAAGTAATGAGGAAGAATTTTCCACTGACCAGACAGTAACTATTGTCAGCGTAGATGGGAGTTGCACATGGATCCCTTCAGAATCCCCATTGTAGCATACTCTGAAGGACATTGAACTTTTTACTGGGCAATTCCTGTATGTTCGGTTAAACCAGAGATTTTGGATCGTTCCGATGAAATTGAGTAAAATAATTACAGAATGAAAGTTAGATGATTAAATAAATAATTTAACTCCTGAGTAACTATTCAACTGATCCGTACATATCCCACTTTGCACCCCCCCCCCCCACCCTGACTGCACATCTCCCAGACAATGTATGCCACTCAGACCCTGACAAATCCCCTACTGCAATCCTGGCCTTGCTGCACTCTGGAATCAACACCCTCTTTTCCTGCTCCATCTCATCTCCCAGGAACCGGAACACCTTCACCTATTCTGGACCCAGCCCCCTTCATTTGTTCCATACCTGACCCACCGTTCACCCACCATTCAACCCTGAAACCAGGAAGCCAATCTCACTTCACTCGCTCTTGCTCCCCTTCAGCCCTAGCCTTCCAACCTGCCTTCACCCCACTCTGGATCTGACACCCCTTCCCCCTGCACATGACCTGATCCACACCCTTCACCTGCTCTGGAACCAAAACTAGCAATGTGTTCTCCTCCGCACTGGGGAGATGAAACCTAGACTGAGTGACTACTTTGCGGAGCACCCACATTCTGTTTGTAAAAATGACCCTGATCTTTCGCTTGCCTGCTATTTCAACACACCACTGTGTTCTCTGACCAACATTTCTGTCTCATTGCTCCATCTTCATCATACATACCACCATTACTCTGGCTACATGGCTCCCTTCAGAATCCCCATTGTAGCATACTCTGAAGGACATTGAACTTTTTACTGGGCAGAATGGTCACTGGACCTGAAACATTGACTCTGCTTTCTTCCCACAGACGCTGCCAGACCTGCTGAGTTTCACTATCACTTTCTGGTTTTGTTTCAGACTAAAAAGTCTGTAGTTCCTAGTTTTCTGTTTCCCTCATTTCCTTGACCATGGCATCACATTTGTAACATTTCATTGTGTCGACATCATTGCAGAATGAACAGAATTTTGAAAGATGATCTCCATCGCATCCACTAACTCTATAGCTATATCTTGCGACATTCTAAAGTAAAAGTTGAAATGTCCAAGGGATTTGTAAACTTTCCGTTCCTATAATTTCTCTGATACTAATATTTTACTGATACTTTTTTTCCAGTTCTCCACACTCGCTAGACCCCTGGACTTTAATTGTTTCAGGACATTTCTCACACCTTACTCCACAGATTCAGGCACAAATTATTTCCTTCACTTCAAAAACAGAAGTTGCTGGAAAAGCTCAGCAGGTCCGGCAGCATATGTGAAGAAAAATCAGAGTTAATGTTTCAAGTTCGATGACCCTTCCTCAGAACTGACGGTAGCCAGCAAAATGTCAGATTATATGCAGAAGATAGGATGGGTGGAGTGGGTAAGGAGTAAATAATAGGTGGGGATAGAGCCCAAAGAGAGAGAAGAGCAGTTGGATAGACAAAGGAGTTAAAACAATCTGGCTGAGAGGGTGAATAGCTGTTAATGGGGACTGTTAGTGGCTAACAAAAAATAGGTAGTGTATAATGGCAGGCTATGTGATAACAAGACCTGGTGTGTGGGATAGGGGGTTAGGACATGAGAGAGTTTAGGCCCTAAAATTATTAACCTCAGTACTGAGTCTGGAGGGCTGCAGGGTCCCCAAGTAGAAAATGAGATGTTGATCTTCCAACTTGCGCTGAGCTTCACTGGAACACTGCAGCAAGCCTGAGATACAGATGTTGGCCAGGAGACAGGGTGGTTTGTTAAAGTGGCAGGCAACAGGTAGCACAGGGTTTTTTTTTGTGGGCAGAATGTAGATGTTCCGCGAAGCAGTCACCCAGTCTATGTTTTGTTTCCCCCATGTAGGGGAGACCACATTGTGAGCAGTGAAAGCAGTGGACTAGATTCTGGGAAGTACAGGTGAAGTGCTACTTCACCTGGAAGGTATGTTTGGGCCCTTGGATACTGGGGAGGGAGGAGGTAAATGGGCAGGTGTTGCACCTTCGATGGTTACAGGGGAAGGTGCCGTGGTGCTGTGGGGGCCATTGTTGGGAGTGAAGGAAGAGTGGAACAGGGTGTTCCAGGGGGAACAGTCCCAGTGGAAAGCAGAGAAGGGAGGGGAGGGGGATATATGTTTGGTGAGTGGCATCACACTGGAGGTGATGGAAATGGTGTCTGATGATCTTCTGGATGTGGATGCTGGTGGGATGGTAGGTAAGGACAAGGGAAACCGTATCAATATTGAGGGAGGGAACAGAGAGGGTGAGGGTGGAAGTACGGGAGAGGGGTCAGACTTGGTTAAGTTCCCTGTCGACCACGGTGCTGGAGAATTGTCGGTTGAGGAAGAAGGTAGATGCTTCTGAGGCTCCCTTACCGAAGTTGGCCTCATCTGAACATACGTGACAGACACAAAGGAACTGAGAGTCTTTACAGGATAATGTTACCCAGTCCTTACCTACCATCCCAACAGCATCCACATCCAGAAAATCATCAGACACCATTTCTGCCACCTCCAGCAAGATGCCACCACCAGACACACACTCCCTCTCCTCCCTTGTCTGCCTTCCCCAGGAACAATTCCTTCTGAGATACCCTGCTCCACTCTTCCTTCACTCCGAACAACCCCCCACAAATTGACGGCACCTCCCCTGCAACCACCAAAGGTGCCCATTTACCTCCTCCCTCCCCAGTATCCAAGAAGACAGACCGTCCAGGTGAAGCAGCACCTTCTGTTTTTGTTCCTGACTTACAGCATCTGCAGTTCTATGGGTTTTTATTTCCTTCACTTCTCTACCATTTATCTATCCCCTATTATAAATTATCCTGTCTCTGCTTGTAATGTACCCAGAGTTATATTTGCCAATATTTTCCTTTTTACCAACCTATAGAAGCTTTTGCAAACCATTTTTATCTTTCTTGCTATTTCGCATACATATTTTTATCCTCCTCCTTTTAATTGCTTGGTATTCCCTCAGAGTGTAACTTCTATAGTTCCTTAAGTCTCCTTTCCAAGACTTCCAAATTAACTTCCCTCTTCTATTTTCCCTTTACTTGTGTAAATAAACTTTGTTTCTACAGTGGTCTTTAAAGCTTGGACATGTGATGGGTGACCTTCACACCTTAGCTATATGATATTGTTCTTCTGGTATGGCAACCACAACAGCATACAGCACTTTGGATGAAAATAATCCAGAAGTTTTTATAGTTTGTAATTCTGTTGTATTTTATGCATTCCATATTCAGAATGCTGACAGAAAAGGTCTTGTCAAAGAATCCATTTTTTGTCAAGGGTCCATTTTGTAGCCAATGGACAGTTTTGTAGAATCTATTCAAGCAAGTGATATGTGTCTAACATCAAAAGATCTGTTTGGTTTTCCAAGGCTGTACTGATTGTTGTCATATGAAAGAGCCTTGAGAAGTTCTATTCACTTAGTAAACATATCTAGTTTTTGGGTGACTATAATTAATATTTCTGTGTTTGAAAAAAGACTCCTTTTACAGGGAGGCCGTTCTCTGGAATGCTGAATTGATGTTAAGTCAGAGTAAAACAAAAATGATGGAGGGGTTTTGATACTAAACTCAAAAAGACAAGATCTTCTGGAAGGTAGGGAACTCTGGGAATTCTGCACTTGAACATGGGGACAATAATGCGAACCATTTCATAATCTTCACATCATTGTGTTTCTTTCGTGTTTAATTTCCTTTAATGCTAAGACTCTGCATTTGGAGCTCTAATGTTAGCACAGAGGAAACATCGCTAAGTTAGTTTCTTTAAGTGTATTAATCAAACTCTACAAGGTCTGACATTTTCCTGTTGCTGAATACTAATAATTGCCAATGTTCCTACAAACTTTACCAGTGCACATAAACAGGAACACAGGAGCAGGAGTAGGCCGTTCAGAGCCTCGAGCCTTCTCTGCCATTCAATTAGATCATCGTTGATCATTTGCCGCAAAATCACTTTCCCATGCTATCCCCACATCCCTTGACACGATTAAAATCTAGAAATCTCAAATCTATTTCTGTCTTTAACATGTTCAGTGATTGAGCATTCCAATGCTCTGGAAAAGAGAATTCCAAATATCCAGCACAGTCTCTGTGAAGGGCTTTCACTTCATCTCTGTCATAAATGATCTACTCCTTATCTTGAGACTATGGCCCCTGTCTAGAGTCACCAGCCAGGGGAAACATTTATCTACCACCTGTCAAGCCCTGTAACAATTTTGTAAGTATCAATTAGATTACGTCTCATTGAGCAAAACTGTAGAGAATACAAACCCAGTTTCCTCAATCTCAAAAGACAATCCTGCCTTCCCAAGGATCAGTCTGGTGAACTTTTGCCACTCTTCCTCTACAGCAAACATATCCTTCCATAGATAAGGAGACCAAAACTGGTCACAATACTCTGGGCCCAGTTTCACCAAGGCTCTATACAAGTGAAGCAAGACATCTTCTGCACTCAAGGTGGCTTGGTGGCCCATTGGTTAGCACTGCTGCCTCACAGCATCAGGGACCCGGATGTGATTCTACCCTTGGGCGACTGTGCAAACTCCACACAGACATTCTCCCTGTGTCTGCGTGGGTTTCCTCCCACAATCCAAAGATGTGCAGGTTAGGTGGATTGGCCATGCTAAATTGCTCGTAGTGTCCAAGAATGCACAGGCTCGGTGGATTGGCTATGGGAATTGCAGGGTTACAGGGATAGGGTAGAGGGGCTGGTCTGGGTGGGATGCTCTTTGGAGGATTGGTTTGGACCTGATGGGCCGAATGGCCTGCTTCCACACTGTAGGGATTCTATGATTCTATTCTATGAAATGCTTTTGTGAGGAAACTCAACATGCCATTTGGATTCCTCATTGTTTGCTGCATTTTGTTCCAGCTTTTAGTGACTCATGAACAAGGCTACCTAAGTCCCTTTGGACATCAACATTTTCCAATCTTCCACCATTTAAGTAATTTTATTTTTTTATTAAAATAGATAACATCACAGTTATTTACATTATAGTCCATCTGCCCATTCATTTAAACTGCCCAAGTCCTCATGAAGCATCCTGTTCACAATTACACTACCGTGTTATCAGCAGATTTAGAAGTGTTATATTTGGCCTCCACTTTCAAATCATTTAACAGAATGTGAACAACAGTGGTCCATGATCGTTGGCCTCACTAATCCTTGCAGTACCTCGCTAATTACAAACTTGCATCTTGAGTGACCTATTTAACCCTGCTGTCTATTTTCTGTCTGCTGACCAGTTTTCCATACATCCAAGTATATTACTCCCAATCACAAGCTTTCTGAAAGTCTGTTGCCCATGCTGTACCCAGCACAAGAATATCATTTTAATTTAGAACTCCAAGATTTATTCTCCTTCCTTAGTTTGATCATTCTGCTGTTGGTGACTCTGATATTCACTATTATTTAATCCAACACCTCAATCCTGCTAGAGTCCTCTTTGCTGTAGCCTCCGTCAACTCTTAATAATTAAAAATTGCATTTAAAAATTTCGTAGGTTTAGGACATTTGACAGTTAACCTTTTAGCTATTCTCATGTGGAATTATTACTATACAGCATACATCAATGTTGATGCAACAGTCACCAAACTGCTTACTTCACAACATCACCACATATCTCCATGCATGGTAACGTCTATCTCCTTTAATATTCTTCGTTATCAAATCATTTCAATATCTGCTCACTGTGGTTACCAACATCAGGTTACAGCTGTGAGCAAACTACAACATGAAGAAGAGGATTTTTCTAATCTATCCTCTGAAAAACAGCAATTTCTCATGCATTTGATACCTTTTAAGGGTGTAAAATGTCTCAAGAAGGTTTATAGGAGAGTCAACAAGCAACATTTCACAATATCACAACATGAGTTTTATAACGTCATGATGGATAGGGTAAATAGACAAGGTCTTTCCCCAAGGTCAGGGAGCCCAGAACTAGAGGGCATAGGTTTAAGGTGAAAGGAGAAAGATTTAAAAGAGACCGAAGGGACAACTTTTTCTTACATTAGTTGGTGCGTATATGGAACAAGCTGCCAGAGGAAGTGGGGGAGGTTAGTACAATTGGATTTAAAAGGCATCTGGATGGGTGCATGAGTAGGAATGGTTTAGAAGGATATGGGGCAAATGCTGGCAAATGGGACCAGATTGATTTAGGATATCTGGTTTGCATGGACGAGTTGGACCTAAGGGTCTGTTTCTGTCCTGTACAACTCTATGACTCTATATGTGTTGTACAAGTCTGTGACTCAATGACTCTATCATAGAAACATAGAGTGGAAGCAGGCTATTTGGCCCAAAAAAAGTCCATGCCAGCCCTCTGAAGAGCATTCCACCCAGACCCACTGCCCTACTGTATCCCTGTAACCCTGCATTTCCCATGGCTAACCCACCTAGCTCGCACATCCCTAGATTCTATGGGCAATTTAGCATGGCCAATCCACCTAACCTGCACATCTTTGGACTGTGGGAGGAAACTGGAGTACCTGGATAAAACCCACGCAGACACAGGGAGAATGTGCAAACTCCACACAGACAGTCGCCCAAGGGTAGCATTGGACCTACATTCCTGGTGCTATGAAGCAGCAGTGCTAACCACTGATCCACCGAGCACATATCACATAAGGAGACATTGGGTGGAATTTGCTGAAATCAAGGCAGGTTCAGTCCACATCAGAGATTAGGTGGACAACCTACATTGCTTCAGATGTGCATGCCTGATTGAGTTTAGTGCCTGTGTGCATTTAACTGGGTCGCATAGCACCTTCCCCGGGATTCGAGAACATGGAATTAGGAATCCACCACAGTCATACTCAGCTTCCAGTGTCCTGCTGGCCAATTCAGTATCAGTAGCTCTCCATTGCTAGCAGCATCACCAGGTGTGATGACTACTGCTGGTAATGTACCCAGCGAGAGACCTAATATCAACTTGGTGCTGAAGTCACAGCTTAGTAAGGATGTGATATGGGTCATGAGGAGGGAATCGTGGGAGAGGGTAGTCTGAGGCAAGGGTGGCTTTCAATGGCCAACACTTGCTTATGTTCGGTCTCTCAGATTTGGCATACTTGCCTTTGAAAGAGGTAACACCCTTGCCCATAACTGTTCCCTCCTCAATCACCAAATAGGATTGGCCTTGTGATCTTCTGGAGCCATGACAAAGTTTTGCTATTCATGTAGTCTACGAGAAACTATTAAATTCAAGTGGATTCAAAGATAATTGATTTTATTAATTATCCTAATTGATACCACTTGCCGCCCCCCCCCAAAAAAAGGACACATTGCTCCCAAGGGCTCGTTCTCTCCCCTAACATAATTGCAGGAAGTTTCTCCACCATCAGGAGACAGAACCTGGCTGTATATTTCTGGCTATGATAAGCTTCATTAAATTTAGCTCATTATGACTAATGTCATAGAGTCATAGACATATACAATATGGAAACAGACTCTTCGGTCCAACCTGTCCTTGCCAACCAGATATCCTATGTAAATCTAGTACCATTTGCCAGCATTTCATCCGCATCCCTCTCAGCCCTGCGTATTCATATACCCATCCAGATGCCTTTTAAATGTTGTAATTGTACCAGCCTCCAACACCTTCCTCTGGCAGCTCATTCCAGACATGCGCCTCCCTCTGTGTGAAAAGTTGCTCCTTAGGTCCCTTTTATATCTTTCCCCTTTCATCTTAAACCTATGCCCACTAGTTTCGGACTCCCCCAACCTGAGGAAAAGACTTTGCCTATTTACCCTACCCATCCTCCTTATGATTTTATAAACATCTATAAAGTCATCCCTCAGCTCTGATGCTGCAGGGAAAATAGCCTCAGCATATTCAGCCTCTCCCTATAGCTCTAACTGTCCAACCCTGGCAACATCCTCTTAAGTCTAAGTTTAGTTCAAAGATTAGGCTTTAAGGAACATCTCAAAGAAGAGAGAGAGCTAGAGAGATGTAGAAGCTTAGGGAAGAAATGTTAGACCTTAGGGTCTTGCAGGAGAAGGCATGTTCATCAACGATGAAGTAACTAAAATACATGAAGTTTCAAAAGACAAGAATTGAAGGGACATAGATATCTGAGAGGGCTGTGGAACTGGGACATTTTGAAGTGATAGGGAGGCGTGAGGCCATGGTACAGAATGAAAATAAGGATGAGAATTTCAATATATTGGTGTGAAATAGGACATAAGTGCTCCTGAAGGGCAGATAGTGTCTTTTGAAAAGTGATAATCTGAAGTTTTTTTATTTACGTTCCCAATTTCTTAACATTTGAAAAACACTGCTGTTAGAGTAGAAAAAAAACTCACCTGTTTTGATTGACAGGCCATTAGGTGTAGGTTAGAAAGGGAAAAAACAGTAACATCCATTTGGGCAGTTTCAGTAGAGTTCTCTATCAATGTTTCCCAAGGGCTTTTATGTCATTATAAAAGTTTGACTGTTTCAAATGCTACACTTATATCAACAAGGGATTCTGAGTACGGCGTTTGATTTCCAGTTTGAAAAAATACTTGTTTTATAAGAGTTTGAACAATAAAATTTGGACGTTTAGAATTGGTTTCCTGAGAACAAATGTGTATCAAATGTGCGGCTAAGAGCTGTATTAAAATGTGGGAAGTTTTTTTTTCCTCTTTCAATCCATATGTTCCTAGATTCTGCTTAATTGTGGATACCGTCTGAGTTGCTATTGAGGTGGTATGAGTGGGTATGAGGATGAAGGGATGTAAGGTGTGAGGGATAGTGGCTTGAGCTCCTAGACTAAAAGGCCAGAGAGCTGAGGCAGAACATTTCATCATGCTGCCACAGCACTCGATCACTGCCACGGCCAATTAGGCCTTGCTCCTAATGTTAGGCCCAACTTAGTCATGCCCCCATCTCTCTGGTGCAACATTTGGGTTAAATGATGCCTTTTAAACTGGCACCACTCCATCTATGTTTCTGTCCGAGCCACATACTATCCTGACTTGGAACTATATTGCTCTTCCTTGGGTCGAACCCCTGAAACACCCTTTCTAACAGCATGGTGGGTGTACCTATAACACTTGATCAACCAGACAGAAATCAGGGACCACTGTGTTATTCAGGCACAATCTGCCTGTTTTGAACAGCAAAGGAATTAAGTGTTATGGTGAGCAGGTGGTTAAGTGGAGCTGAATCCATGAAAAAGATCAGCCATGATCTTATTGAATGGTACAGCAAGCTTAAGGAACTAGATGGCTTACTCCTGCTCCTATCTCTTATGTACAGCATGCAAAACAACACTTTTCACTCTATCTTGGCTCATGCGACAACAATAAATGAATCAATCTATCACTCAACCATTCCTGGCCTGGTTTTCATCCTGAACTAACCCCAGCACAGCAGTTACCTGCCTGACCCTTGATCCCAGCACAATAACTCCACATCCTCTGACCTGAGGACAACATATCCATCCCACCCATTGAACTGAGCAACAGTGCCTCACAATTAATCTGAGTGTGTTGGCGCGAGTCCCTCACCCGAACACAACAGCACTGCCTCATCTGACTGCAGAACAGGAGTGTGTTTTTTTATAGCCTCGGGTCCTGGTTATTGCACTGGGACCACCACCTTGCTTGTCTCAGCCTCTCGGTGCAACAGTTCAAAACAGGTAGTTCAGCACTACCATCTCAAGGGGAAATTAGGACCAGGCGACAAACTAATGCTGGCCTAACCATGACAGCGACATCACATGAATAAATAAAATGTTCCTCAACCGGGCTACCCATCTCTGGAGTGAAAATCAAAATCATCATTTGGACGGCATGTATGCATCCCTCATTGGCTTATTTTACTCAGTTGACCTTGCAGAAGAACTGAAGAAAATCCATGATTGGCCCTTAACCGTAGAATCATGTACCACTGCTCAAGTTCAAGGCATCATTTCTATAAGAATCCATAGAAGCCACATGTATGCTTACCCCATCCTGAGCGATTGGTGTTGAGATTAGCTGTTTCACCCTGGTTCCAATCCCAACATCATATCCTGATATTCTGATAGCTCAGAAAACTGATATAATGGTATATCTGTCACAACATACCAACAGCAGGCTGCAGAATTCATTATTTGTGCAGTGTTTAAACCCAAGACAAAGAACTATGCTTTGAACCATAAAAATTTAAGCAGATCTATTCAGATTTGTGCTAGCATTAGCCTTACTTCAGAGTTATCTGCTTTAGCCTAACTACTATACCCTCCAATATTTGCCTTAGTATTTTATGTAATTGACTCTTAAATGTCATGATTAACTTGACTTCAGTAAGAAGTTATTGTATTGCATGAAAAGAATTTTCTCTTTGTCGCTTCTTCCTGTCTTATCAAACCAACGTGTAAACTGATTTTTGTCCAGCGATCACTGATCCACACTACCACATCTGAGAAAAGTGTTCAAATCCATCCACTCCCTGAAATCACCGTCTCTCCCAAGACTCATAAGATTTCTTTACAAATCCTCCATTACTCCCTCTGATCTCATTCTAAATCCGATTCCAAATGTCATCATCTCTGCCCCAATCTCTCACTGACTCCCTTGCTGGTCACATGCTATTCCTCTAAATTATGTTGTCTTTCTTCTCAGGATCTCTTACAGAACTAACAAATCCAAATGCTCCTTTTCTGTGGGCTCTCCTTTATTTTAAAAAAGTCATTCAATTGATGTGAACGCCATTGGCCAAGCCAACATTTATTATAAGAACATAAGACAAAGAAGCAGAAATTAGGCCATTCAGCCCATCGAGTCTGCTCCACCATTCAATCATGGCTGATAAATTTTTCAAATCCATTCTCTTGCCTTCTTCCCATAACCCTTGATGCCCTTGACAATCAAGAACCTATCTATCTCTGTCTTAAATATACTCAATGACCTGGCCTCCACAGCCCTCTGTGGCAAAGAATTGCATAGCTTCACCGCTCTCTGGCTGAAGAAGTTTCTCCTTATCTCCATTCTAAAAGGTCTTCCCTTTACTCTAAGGCTGTGCCCTCACATCCAAGTCACTCCTTCCAATGGAAACAACTTCCCAATGTCCACTCTGTCCAGGCCATTCAGTATTCTGTAAGTTTCAATTAGATCCTCCCTCATCCTTCTCAACTCCATCCAGTATAGACCCAGAGCCCTCACATGCGCCTCGTATGTTAAGCCTTTCATTCCTGGGATCATTCTTGTGAACCTCCTCCAGGGCCCGCATATACTTCCTGAAGGATGGGGCCCAAAATTGCTCACAATACTGTAAATGTAGTCTGACCAGAAATAGATTCATACAGATTAGAAACAAATCCTTAGGCTCAATTTGACCAAGTTTCCCAAATTAAACTAGTTCCACTTGCTTGCATTTGGCCTATATCCCTCTAAACCTTTCTTATTCATGTGTCTGTCCAAATGTCTTTTAAATGTTGCAACTGTACATGCATCTAATACCTCCTCTGACAGTTGATTCTACATACGAACCACCCTTTGTGTGAAAAAGTTTATTGCCTATCCCCAGTTGCACTTGAGAAGGTGGAGGTGAGCTGGCTTCTTGAATTGCTGCAGTCTATTTGATGCGGGTACACTCACAATGCAACACTGAAAGAGCAGTGATATATATCCAAGACAGATTGTGAGTGGCTTGGAGAGGAATTAGCAGGTGGTGGCTTTTCTATGTATCTGCCGCTCTTGTCCTTCTAGCCACAGAGGTCTCAGGTTCGGAAAGTACTGTGAGAGGTGCTTTGTCATGTTACTGCAGTGCATCTTGCAGATGGTACACACTGCCACAACGATGCATTGCCAGTGAAAGGATTGAATGTTGAAGATGGTAGCTTGTATGCTAATCAATTGGGCTACTTTGTCCTGACTGAATTTGATCTTCTTAAGTGCTGTTGGAGCTGCACCAATACAGAAATTTGGAGATTATTCCATTGCTCTCCTGACTTGTTACATGTTTATATTGGACTGGCGTTTGGGAAATCAAGAGCTGAGTTAGTCTTTGCAGAATTCCTAATCTCTGACCCGCTCTTGTAACCATAGTATTTATGGCTGGTCCAGCTCAGTTATGGTCAGTGGTAACCTACTGGATGTTTAAGGTAGGGGGGAGGAGTCGGTCGCTGATGGCAATGGTATGTTAAGGTATGACAGTTAGATTCTCTCATCAGAGGTGGTCATTGCCTGGCACTTGTGTGGCACAAATGTTACTTACTGTGAATCAACCCTAGTCTCTATGTTTTCCAAGACTTACTGCAAATGAACATGCTTTGGTGTCTGAGGAGTCACAAATGGGACCTTATGATAGGGGTAAAGTCATTGATGAAACACTTATAGATGGCAGGATCTAGTACACCATCCTGAGGATCTCCTGCAGAGATGTCCTGGAACTGAGAATGACTGACCTTCCACATTCCACAACCATCTTTACTTTTATGCTACTTCTGAGTCCAACAACTGGAAGGTTCCCTCATGAGTCCTGTTGACTCCAGTATTGCTAGAGCTTCTTGATGGCACTATTGGTAGAGTGCTACCTTGATGTCAAGGGCAGTTGCTCTCTCCTCACTTCAGCTCTTTTGTTTGTGTTTTGGGCCAAGGCTGTACTGAGTCAGGAGCTGAGTTGCCCTGACTGAACCAAATGACTATCAGTGAACGGGATATTCTTTGCAAGTGGTGCTTGATAGCACTGTTGAAGACCACTTTCATCAACTTGATGATGATTGAGAGTAGACTAATAGGGCAGCACTTGGCTGGGTTGGATTTGTCCTGTTTTTTGTGGACAGGATATACATGGGGAATTTTCATTACTGCATAATGGATGATGTTGTTTTCTGAGGGTAAAATACCACTGTGATATGATACAGTCTGAGTGTTTCTCTATATGTTAGCCCACACAACATGTAACACAAAGGTTCTCAAAGTTTATTAACAATGTTCACTATGTACAACAATATGATATCACAGACATGCAAGTATATCTGGTTTCCATACTTTTCTTTTAAATATTACTGACACATTATATACATAGCAGACCTGGCTGACTACCCTGCACTGATCTGCACTGCACTGGAGTGATTACTGAACTAAGAAGAAGATAGCAATGCTTTATACTAGAGTCTGACATCATGATTTCATCCAGCTGTTTTAGAAACATATAGACAGAGAAAATAATATCAGGAATAGACCACTTGATCCTTCTGGCCTGCTCCAGCATTCAGTATGATCACGATTGATCTTCTTACTCAGTACCCTGTTCCAGCTTTCTCCCCATACTCTTTGATGACTTTAGTCCTAAGAATTATATCTGTTTCCTTCTTGAAAATATTCAATGTTTTGGCCTCAACTGCTTTCTGTGGCAGAGAATTCCACAGGCTCATCATTCACTCTCTGGGCGAAGAAATTTCTCCTTATCTCGGTCCTAATTGGCCTACACCCATATCCTTAGACAGTAAACCCTTGGTTCTGGACTGCCCAGATATCAGGAGCATCTTTTCTGAATTTACCCTGTCTCGTCCTGTTGGAATTTTACAAGTTTCTATGAAATCCCCTTCATTTGTCTAAACTCCAGTGAATATAGTCCTAACTGATTCAGTCTCTCTTCATACGTCAGTCCTGCCATCCCAGGAACCTGTTTGGTAAACCCTTGCTGCATTCCCTCCATAGCCAGACCATCCTTTCTCTGATAAGGAGAACAAAACTGCTCACAATACTCCAGGTGTGGTCACACCAAGGCCCTATACAGTTACATCAAGACATCCTTACTCGTGTACTTGAATCCTCTCACTATAAAGGCCAACACACTATTTGTCTTCTTCACTGCCTGTTGCACCTCCATTCTTACTTTCAGTGACTGGTGTACACTCAAGTTGTGTTCCACCTTCACCTTTCCAAATTGTCATTCAGCTAATAATCTATTTTCTTGCTTTTACTGACAAAGTGCTTAACCTCACAATTACCCACATTATATTTCATCTGCTATGCATTTTCCATTTCACTCAACTTGACTAAACCACACTTAAGCATCTCTGAATCTTGCTCACAGTTCACCCTCCTACCAGCTTTGTGTCATCTGCAAGTATGGAGATGTTACATTTAGTTCCCTCATTTAAATCATTAATATGTATTATTAATAGCTGGGTCCAAGTGCTGATCCCACTTGGAAAATAATTTTTCCAAGGCTTCCACTTGGAAAATAATTTGTTTATTCCTACTCTTTATTTCCTGACTGCCAACCAGTTCTCTGTCCATGCCAGTACACGACCCCCAATCCCATGCACTTTAGTTTTACCAGGATGTGGCAGACTACAGAGCTTAGATCTGATATATTCGTTGTGGAATTGGTTATCCCTGTCTCCTGCAACACTCATGAACAAGTCCATCAAACAGGCTGGCTTCCAGTCAGAGAAACAACTGAGAATCCCTTGCCCTCTGAATTTTTTAATGATAAGTCTTCTCCACCCATTTGTAAATTCCACCCCAGGAAAGGTCAAGTCCCAATAGAATTTACAAGAGCGTAACCCCAGGACAAAAATTAACACCGGACTAAAGACCTTGAATGACAGGTCAAGTCATTGTTCGAGGATGTAGGTTTGAAGACTATTTTAAAGGAGGAAAAGGAGACGGAGAGGCAGAGAGCTTTTGGGAGTTAATTAAAGCAACTCAGGTTTAAAATGCTGAAGGCACAGCCACCAATGATGGATTGGAAAATATGTGGGATGCATAAGAGGCTAGAATTGGAGGAGCTTGGAGTTCTCTGGAGGTCTGAAAGAGTTAAAGAGATAAGAAAGAATAAATGCTATGGAAAGCTTTGAACACAAGGATAGCAACTTTAAAAATAAAGCATTGGTGAATGATACCATACCTTTATTATAATAAAGCTGCCTGTTGGTGATGAAAATCTACGCAATGTAGCTGTCAATACCCTTTAAATAATGAGGTGTTTCAAACTGCACACAGTAGACACAAACTGTGACCAAACTAGTGTCTCCTGGAGATACAGCATCACCACTTTTGTTTTTGTATTCAGTGCTCCAGTTATTAAACCTCAGAGACACATTGATGTTAATGTGACTTGTTACCCATACTTATCCCTGTTGTAAGCTTCCCCAACGCTGGATGACTGCAGGAGATGAACTGAAGCTCTTCACCTCTTTATTTAACTCACTGGAACTATGCCTGCATTCTATACTTGCTAAAGAGACTCCAATCCCATTAGATTGCTAAGTGCACAGTGGGCTGTCCTGGAATAAGCTTCAGACAGAGTAATTATTGTATTTATCATGGTTGCAACAATTCTACAGAATTTTAGAAAAAAAAAATGTTTCACTTATTAATAGAAGTTCACTGTTCAGATTGTGAATGAGCTGTGGAGATATTGTAGTCCACAGTTTGTCAAGACCCTGTGGAAGACTTCATGTACTGACTCTGGGTAATTGTCCTTGAAGCTTGAACTTCTCACAAGCATTTCATCTGCTCCCCAGGACCCTCTGCAAACATTTCTGAATCTGAAATAGAGTTGGAGAATGAGGACAGTTCCGATCTAATTACCTGGATAGATACTCAGGAAATATGAGATAGAAAAGTCCCGATCGAGCTCCTGAGTGACTACAAAATTGAACCACAACTATCCCCAGATCCTTCCTGACTGTCCCCTGAACTACCAACTCCCCTGCTGCCCACTTGACTAACCCTGACTGCCACCAATCTAACCCAATAACCATGGACTACCTTCGACTGTACTGCCAATTCCAATTGCCCAAATTCCTCGCTCAATACAACCACGATGTGACCTGATTATCCCTCCTAACTTGACTATCTGCCAACTATTCCTCCTAGAACTCTGCCCATCCATTATCTGAGTCACCTGTGCCCTCAACCATCTGCCACCTTACCTTCCCACCCACTTACCTCAGTCATTCCACTCCCCTCCTGCACTACCTACTCATCTAACCATTAAACTGAACCTTTATCAGATGGCAGCGAGTGTTGTAGAATGGTGGCATGTTCTGTCCTCTTGCTATGCCAAAGCGTTGCGACAGAGTTCCTGACAGAATACTGTGCTCCTTGTTTTTGATAAAGGCAGGCCCAACAGACCTGGCAAGAAATGCAGGGCTGTGTTGAGGAGGAGGATGGTTTGACAGGAGCAGTGATCCAAAGATGATTGCTCCTTGGAAGATTCAAATCACAGTGTAGCCCAACCCCATTGTCATATCTTGAAAATCGATATTGGAGTCTTGGGGCCAGATTTTGATCATCCACTGGCGATGGGAAGGGAGACAAGCAGAAGCTAAAAATAGCCCTGCTGGTCACCAGGTCGCTATACAGATGCGTGATTGGGGAAATGGCATGGTTACCATGGCAACACGATTCATTAAGAGCCTGGCATTTTCCAATCAGTCTCAGCTTCTCATAAGTAGCGGAGACTGATTTGGGTACAAGGAGGCAGCTTCCACTCAGTAGGCCATTGGCCAAAACTCTAGGTGGGCCTAGAAGCCCTCCATGCCTGAATGTGTTCAGGAATAGCCACAGATTACCGTGTAGAAGTGGTGGTCTGGCCATGAAAATTTATATTAAGAATATTTGGAAAGAAGGTGTCTATAAATGGAGATGCCATCTCCCTTACACTCTCTTGCAGCCTGCTGATTTTTGCAAGCTGAAAGGTTTCTAATTATCTTTTCAGGTTTGCTGGACCATTGACCCTCAGTGAGCCCTTCTCCAGGGCAATTAAAGGGTGTCGCAGTAAAATCTTACTGTTTCTCCATGGTCGAGGCTCCACCTTCAAAACTAGTTTTCTTTCTGTTCTTTCTCCCCACTAAAAGCAGGGTCTTCAATACGAATCCACCCGTTCAGACAAATTTATATTGTTTTGTTTGAACAATGTGTCAACAGGCCAAAAACCTTGCAGGTTTGATTACCAAACGAACGTAACACATGATTTAATTACACCCACGGCCTAAAGATTATGTAACAGTGCTTCTTTAATCCCATGTCATCAGGTCTTTATGAACTTGAAGATAAATTAAAATTTGAAATAGGAAAACGGGGTTTTGACAGGGAATTAAACCTATAATTCACATCTGGTTGAAGAAAACTTCAGAAATTGTAACTCTCTCTCACTTTCTCTCCATCAGGCCTCTTTCTGACAAAGGCACCCTTTCCACAGACAGTTGAGCTCCCTTGTTTAGTGCCTTCCTTCATGGTCACTATCTGCTGCTGGATACCTTGTCACACTCTGCCAAGTTATCTGGGTCTGCATTTTCATCTTAGAAAAGCATAGAAATATAGAAAACAGGAATAGGAGTAGTCCATTCATCCCTTCAAGCCTGCTGCAGCATTCAATATGCTCATGGCTGATTATCCAACTCAGTACCCTGTCCCCACTTACTCTTTACACCCTTTCATGCCTTCAGCCTGATGAACGATATCTGTCGCCTTCTTGAAAACATCCAATGTTTTTGTCTCAACTGCTTTCTGTGGTAGAGAATTCCACAGATGAAAAAATGTCTCCTCACCTCAGTCCTAAATGGCTTACCACTATCGGTAGACTGTGAGCCCAGGTTCTAGACTCCATGGTCATCAGGGTCATCCTTCTTGTGTTTACTCTGTCTACTCCTGTTAGAACTTTACAAGTTGCTATGAGATTCCCCCTCATTCTTCCAAACTTCAGTGAACATAGTCTTGACTAATCCAATCTCTCCATACATCAGTCCTGCCATCCCAGGAATCAGCCTGGTAGACCCTTTTTGCTACCGTTCGTAGCCAGAATATTCTTCCTCAGATAAGGAGACAAAAAATGCACTAAACACTCCAGGTGTGGTCTCACCAAGGCCCCGTACAATTGCGGCAAAACGTCCCTGCTCTTGTAATTGAAGCCTTTCACCATGAAGGCCAACATAGCATTTGCCCTCTTCACCCTCTGTTGAACCAGCATACCTCTCAGTGATTGATGTAGAAGAATAGCCAAGTCTCCCTGCAAATTCCCTTTCTAGATCTATTGCCATTCAGATAATAATTTGCCTTCCCGATTTTGCTACCAAAGTGGATAACTTAACATTTATCCACATTATATTTCATCTGTCATGCATGTGCCCACTCACTCACTTGTCCAAATTGCACAGAAGCATCTCTGCATCCTCCCCTCCAGTTCATCCTTCCATCCAGCTTTGTGTCGTCTGTAAACGTGGAGATATAACATTGAGCTCCCTCATTCAAACCATTAATACATTTGTGCATAGCTGGGGTCTAAGCACTGATCCCTGAGGTATTCCACTTGTCACTGGCTGCCACTCAGAAAATATTCTTAGTCTTTGTTTCTTTTCTGTCAGCAAGTTCTCCATCCATATCAGTACACTTGGGGGCAGGTGACAAGAGTTGAGAATGTTTCTGGGTCCTGTACCCACCCTGGGGTGAGAAAACCACTCATTTGGGATTTTCATTACTCACCATTGAGACAGGTTTCCCATTCAATTAGAAGGAGGAAGTGGACTCTTGACATAGATGGTTATTCAGAAGCCTCCCAGATGTTGGGCAGAAGTAGTCTGCAGTCAAGAACAATTGAGAGGCCTCATTCAAGATGGAGGTGTCCTTTCATCAACAATTTTAAACACAGAGAAGCAGCCAGTGACTTAGTTGGAGCTTGGAGAGGGGTTGGGGGCTGTAGGGGAGTCATTATTCCTACCAGCCTTGACTGGACCATCCCTCAGCAATTTAGCAAGGCCCTGTGGACCTGACTTAAGCACTGCCTCCATGACCATAGTCTGTTGCTATGTCCCCAACTCTGGGCAGTTAAACCACTGGAAGATGGTTGGAAATTCCTAGTCAGCCTTCTTTAACACTGGTCAAAACAAAATTATTAACCTATCTTTCCTCATCAACCTGTTCATTATACACCTCTGGAGCAAGTTGGACTTGAACCCAGGCCCCTCGGTCAAGAAGTAGGGACATTACCACTGTGCCACAAGAGGAGTCAACAAGGTGCTTTATGAATCCACATGAATTCTGAACTCAGTTCGGCACAAGTGGTCAATAGCTGGCCTACATTTGGGAAATGGACATGCTGGCTGAGACCATTACCTTCAGAGTCCATCCTTCTCCATCCATGACATCAGTGGGGCACAAAACATCCGCCCTTTATCTCACTCAGGGGCAGTGTGTAAACATTGAAGAATTGTCCGAGCATCTGTGGGCTAGGAATGGGTTTGTATTCTTTGGAGACCACAACTGGAAGTACAAATATCAGGTGGGGATGATAATCACTTATCATCCCTACATAAAGAACCTGCAGACATTTATTGTCTAGTCTTATACTGAAGAATGGTCCTGAGACGAAATACAGGAGATGTTTGAGTTTGATTTATTGCTGTCATATGTACCGAGATACAGTGAAATGTGTTGTTTTGCGTGTTATATAGGCAGATTGTACCATACAAAGTGCATCAGGGTAGCAGACAGTTTTCAGAAAGAAACTTTCAGGCAGTTGCACATTGTCTCTCGCATCCTGTCACACTCTGTATCATGCAATCAGTCAGTTATGTGTGTATAATGTACAGTAACATCAGTAAGCGTAGATCCAGACTATGTCTGTAAATCTGTGATATTGTAACTTTGCAAGTAATAAATTTTGTGAATAAACTTAAAGATAGCTGACTCAACAAAATCTGACAGTTTATAATGTTACATGGGTTAACAATAGTAAACAACCAACACTGTCGGCTGGAATAGCTTCACGAGGCTGAATGGCCTCTCCCGTTCCTTTGTTATGGATGTATAATGTCTGTGACACATTGCCATGCAATAGTCCAAAAATGTCATTAGAATCCTGTCAGTGTTCTGATGAACAACAGCAAACAAATCTAATCCTCTTCCCCAGTGGCTGCATTTATTTGCAAAGTTTTGGTTTCAGATGCATTCCCTGGTCTGACCTGGGAAGAAGACAATAAGGCTGCAGCATTTAGTCACACCCTTATATTTAGGAGAGAACTGTGAGTTTGTTTTTCTGATGAAGGGTCTAGGCCCGAAACGCCAGCCTTCCTACTCCTATGATGCTGCTTGGCCTGCTGTGTTCATCCAGCTCTGCACCTTGTTGTCTCAGATTCTCCAGCATCTGCAGTTCCTGTTATATCTGTGAGTTTGTTGTTCCTGATTACTGCCTAGAGGCTCAATGGTTCGCACTGCTACCTCACAGCACCAGGGGCCTGGGTTCAATTCCAGCCTCGGGTGACTGTCTGTGTGGAGTTTGCACATTCTCCCCATGTCTGCGTGGGTTTCCTCTGGGTACTCCGGTTTCCTCTCACACTCCAAAGATGTGCAGGCTAGGTGGATTAGCCACAGGAAAGCAGCGCTATGGGGATGGGGGGTGGATCTGGGTGGGATGCTCTTCAGAGGGGTGGTGTGGACTTGATGGGCCAAATGGCCTGCTTCCACACTGTGGGGATTCTATGATTCTTGTGAAGGAGTCTTGCAGGACAAGGACATGGATGTCAAATGAAGATACAATTAGACTTGTTGGCCATCCTCACCCCTCTACCATAATCTGGTACAATGGTCCACAAATACACATCATTTCTCAGGTATCAATAGAGATCACTTTGACATTGTACAGTACCTGTTGGCTGTGCCTTTGGGAATATATGCTGAAGTGAATGAATCGATGTACTGAAGAGAAGAGGTGAAAATAAAGCACGACTAATTGATGATCAAACTTTCATATTAATGGCCAAGTGGAATTTGTATTGAAAGGCTTAATTGATGATTATACCCAGCTCCTTATATGTTAATCAATTATAATATTATTAGTCAGAAGTTATCATGTTAACTGTATTCCATGCATCTTCAGATTCTTCCTTGGACTTGTGCATAAAAGTGGCATTTCTGCAGTTATTTGAAATTTCCTCAATAAAAAGACCCGTCTTGATTTTGTTCTCTGTGAAAATGAACAAAATGATTTTTTTTGATTGAAAACCAACTGAGGTTATGAATGGCCAGCCTTACTCAGGAGACCACTCACTCACAATTTTTTGCCATTCATAAGTTATTTAGTCAGCCTTCTATGTGGAGATATTCATCATTAGTAATGGCCATCATGACAGCCTGTGTGCAAGAGCTCTGCTCACTGGGAGACTGAGAGAGATAAACTATTTGATTACAGACTGTGAAGAACTATTGAAATTTCAATTTGTTTGGAACATGCCATCTTGCAATACTTGGCAAGTTTCTTGCTGCAGAGTTCTCACTGTAAGCATAACACTGACTGGCGGTCTATATAATTTTTGGCTCTTCCTTTAATAAAAACCGCATCTATCTAAAACTGATCTCAAAATACCTTGCTGTTTCTGTTCGCATGAAAACATTTTAATTACATAGAATAGATTCCATTGATTTAATACAAATCATGAAATTACAGAATAATGCAGTGTAGAAGGGGACCATTCAACTCATCATGACAGCCAACTCTTTGCAAGAGCTATCAGATTAATTCCATTCCATTGCCTTTGCCCAATAGCTTTACAATTTTTTCCCATTCAGATATTGTTTCCAATCTCTTTTGAAGGTTACTTTGAATCTGCTTCAATCACCTCCTTTCTCACCATTATAACAAGGTACTTCACTAATTTTTCCTTGTCTTCTCTTTTTGTTTGCAAATTGCCCTTAAATCCATCATCTCCAGTTTCCACAGGAATTTGTTTCGTTGTCATTAACTCTTGTAAGAACTGTTTATGAGTTGAAGGCCCATGTCAAATCCCCTGTTAACTTTCTCCAAACTAAAAAAGAACAATTTCAGATTTTTCAGTCTCTCCACTAATCTGAAGCCAAGTCGCTCTGATGACATTCCAATAAACCTCTTTGCATATTGACAAGGCTGAACTGAATTCTTTCAGAAAGTGTGATGCCTAGAATTGGCCACTATACTCGGACTGAGGCCTAGCCAGTGATTTGTACAGATTAACGTAATTTTCTTGCTTTTGTGTTCTTGCCTTGGTTTGTAAAACCAAAGAACATGTGTGCTTTCTGTAAACAGCCTTCTGTCCAAATATACTTCTTCACAATTTTTTGCATTCAATTTCATTTGCCATGTATCTCTCTTTTGCAACAATCTGTCCATGTCCTCCAGAAGTCTGTCACTATCTTCTTCAGTTTTTAATACAATTTCCAAATTTTGTGTAATCTACAACATTTGTAATTAGGCCTTGTAGATCCAGCCTTATATAGGATGTAAAACACAGATACAGGCCATTGTTCAACCAGTTCATGCCAGCAAGCGAAGAGTTTCCTCTTACCTTCATCAAAATCCTTTTCCTATCTTAAGACAAAATAAAATACTGCAGATGCTTAAAATCTGAAACAAAAATAGAAGTTACTGGAGAAACTCAGCAGGCCTGGCAGCATCAACAGAGAGAAAAACCGTTAATGTTTTGGGTCCAGTGGCCCTTCTTCAGAACTACTTCTTATTTCCTTCATTTACTTATATAAATCCTCATTAAATAATCTAAATGACCTACCTTTTATTGGAAGTAAGGTAAAGTCACCATCGTTCCAGAGGATCATAGAGCTGCTTTCTCATTACAGGTAGATGACTGGTGGTAGTTTAACGTGAGGCTCACCACAGGCCAAGGGGTGAGGTTGTGAAGGTGGGACCTTCACAGTAGCCTCAGCTGATGCAGGAATTGAGCCCATTCTGTTGGATCACCTTGCATTGCATACCAGACACCCAGTCAACTGAGTTAACCAACAGATATCATGAGAACCAAAAAAGAATCCCCCTCGTCCTCACGTACCACTCCACCAACCTCCGGATCCAACGCATCATCCTCCGAAACTTCCACCATCTGCAATCCGACCCCACCACCAAAGACATCTTTCCCTCCCCACCCCTATCTGCTTTCCAGAGGGACCACTCTCTCCGTGACCCCCTTGTCCGCTCCACACTCCCCTCCAGCTCCACCACACCCGGCACTTTTCCCTGCAACCGCAGGAAGTGCTACACCTGGCCCCATACCTCCTCCCTCACCCCCATCCCAGGCCCCAAGAAGACTTTCCACATCAAGCAGATGTTCACCTGCACGTCTGCCAATGTGGTGTACTGCATCCGCTGTACCCGGTGTGGCTTCCTCTACATCGGGGAAACCAAGTGGAGGCTCGGGGACCGCTTTGCAGAACACCTACGCTCGGTTTGCAATAAACAACTGCACCTCCCAGTCGCGAACCATTTCAATTCCCCCACCCATTCCTCAGAGACATGTCCATTCTGGGCCTCCTGCAGTGCCACAACAATGCCACCCGAAGGTTGCAGGAACAGCAACTCATATTCCGCTTGGGAACCCTGCAGCCCAATGGTATCAATGTGGATTTCACAAGTTTCAAAATCTCCCCTCCCCCTACCGCATCCCAAAACCAGTCCAGCTCGTCCCTGCCTCCCTAACCTGTTCTTCCTCCCACCTATCCCCTCCTCCCACCTCAAGCCGCACCTCCATCTCCTACCGACTAACCTCATCCC
>NC_063350.1:49699425-49780110 GCF_021869965.1 Rhincodon typus | reverse complement strand
TTCCCCTCCCCCTTTTCTGATGAAGGGTCTAGGCCCGAAACGTCAGCCTCTCTGCTCCTATGATGCTGCTTGGCCTGCTGTGTTCATCCAGCTCTACACCTTGTTGTCTCAGATTCACCAGCATCTGCAGTTCCTACTATCTCTAACCAACAGATATACCATTTTTCTGTACTCTAAAATCTTACCATTCTTTATATGCCGACGTTCCTTATGAATTTGCTAATGGATTTCTTATACTGCCTTATTTTAGTGGCCTCTAGCATCTCTTTCTATGTCCACTCTACAAAAACCTTTCATGATATTAACAACAATGTTAAGTCACTACTTAGTCATTCTTTTTCAAGTGAAAAGAGACATAGCCTGTCAATACTTTCCTGTTATACATATCCACTTATTCCTGGTGTCAT
Organism: Rhincodon typus; assembly: GCF_021869965.1. Taxonomy (NCBI): domain Eukaryota; kingdom Metazoa; phylum Chordata; class Chondrichthyes; order Orectolobiformes; family Rhincodontidae; genus Rhincodon; species Rhincodon typus. Next base: position 49,779,703 of record NC_063350.1, on the reverse strand, counting down.
TCTTTTAAACCTTCTCTTTAGCATCTTCAGTGCTCGTACATCCTTTGGTGACTGAGATGCTGTGCTGTAAGTATAATCTAACCAAGATTGGATACAGATTTAGCATATCATCCTTCCTTTTCAATACTCCATTCAGCAATAAAGCCCAGTGTTTGGTTTGCTTTTGTTTAATACTTTGCTAACTTGTCGTTAATTCTCTCTCATTTAAAGGGGAAGTGGAAAATTGTAATCAACCGCTACTCAATTGCCAGTCCTAATTCTCGAGTCAACCTTGGATACATCCCATTTATGCTAGTAATTATTGTAAATTTTGGAACACTAACTTTTTAAGTACTTACTGATGTGGTATTTTGCATCAAACACCACTGCCAGAATGGTCTGGTCTGAGTAAGACCCTTTATGTTAAGTCACATAACGTATATGATGAAGACTAGGTTCTGGTCAAGACAGATATCTTCAAATTTATTTACAGTTCTGCTGTAATATCACAGACTTACACATAGTCTGAGAAATGGGCTCTCCAATGTAACTGTATGTTATATATAACCAGCTGATGAATACACCAGAGTGACACCATCACATAAGGTGAAAGGTGAGGCAGGTACTTTTGTACTAGAATATCACTTGATGTCCTTTAAGTGCTTATATGCATTAATACAATACATATACTGTATTTGTTCTATTTATCATTTTCAGTTTCCTTACTAGCTCCTGCTTTGCCATGCCAGTGATAGTATCTGCTACATTCAGGGCAGAAGTCAATACTGTAGTAGTGACGTCACTGGATGAGTAATGCAGACGCCCAGGCTAATGCTCTATAGGGGGAATTCAGATCCCATTACAGCAACTGGTGAGCATTAAATTTAAGTAATGCATCTGGAATATAAAGCTGGTCTCAGGGATGATAACCATAACACTTTACCATTGAAGATTTTGTAAAATCCCATTTGGCTCACTAATATACATTTGGGAAGAAACTTCAAAGGAATCTGGGTGTGTTTGTACACTAGTCATTGAAAGCAAACATGCAAGTGTGGCATGCATTTAGGAAGTCATTTGGTCTGTTGGTCTTCATTGCAAGAGGGTTTGAGTACAGGATCAAGGAAGACTTACTGCAACTGTACAATGCCTTAGTGAGACCACACCCAAAGTATTGTGTGTAATTCTGGTCTCCTTCCCAAAGAAAGGATAAGGTTTCCTCCAAAGTCCAGCCTTCCACCCCTTTTATCTGGACTGTAAGATTCCTCTCTGTCCTAAAACCTTAGGATTTACCTCTCTGGGACAGAAATACCTTCCCCGTGCTCCTCATTTCAGTCCTGGCAGCATTCGAATTAGCTTTATTGTCACATGTGCTTAAATTAGTACAGCGAAAAGTTTACCAGTTGCCACTTTTGGCGCCATCTTAGTTTCAAGGAACCGAGGTACAGATGCTTAAGTACAAGTTCTTAGGAAAAAAACTAAAAAAAATAAAAAGACCAGCATTGCAGATCTTAGGAATAAATTAGAAAATAGAGAAATAAAATGTTCAGAACAACAGTCCTTCGAACCCGGTCTACGACAGCACGCAGCTCCAGTCCGCACCGAGCTTTGACTCCAGCCAATGCTGGGCTTCACCTCGAAGCTCTCAAAGCTGGGAGATCATTCTGGGATCACCTCGGAAGTCCACACAGAGGCCATGCTGGGCCGAAAGACTGCCACAAGCTACCAAAAGACCTATAGCTGAGCTCTGGCGTCTGATGGGGCTGCTGGAGATTTTGTGGCAGTGGTTGACTTCCATCCAACTTGCCTTCCAGAAGGATGACCAATTTATCCACAGACCTCCCCCACTAGTAAGATAAAAAAGAGCATAAATCCATTCAGCCTACCAGGTCTGCTCCACCAGGCTGAATACAATGCTGCTTCTAAAGTTTCAGCAATACCAAAGATGCATACTAACGAATAGTTCACTGACAATCCAGTTTAGATGAGGAATAGGATGGTTCAAAATATACTAATCTGCAGAATTAGCTGCTAGTGTAATTGCTTCATGTTATAGATCTATTCGTTCATGCCATTGAAGTGATCAAACAGTGAGCAATAAGTAGTGGAGATAGTAGGAACGGCAGATGCTGGAAAATCTGAGATAACAAGGTGGAGAGCTGGATGAACACAACAGGCCAAGCAGCATCAGAGGAGCAGGAAGGCTGAGCGGGGTAGGCGGCGGCAGCAGCGGTGACGGTAGGTGTGTCTTCAGTGTCTGTGGTGTTGGCCTCGGAAATGGAGGCGGTGGCATCGCAAAGATGGCGTTCGCTGTCCCGGAAGTGGGGTACCCAGCGGTGGCGGATGTGACGTCATCTGTGGGTTTTCCGACAGTGGCCTCATGGCCAATGGTGGCGGGCCCCCCTCCACTGACACCTTCATCCACTTAGCCGAACTCGTCCTCACCCTCAACAACTTCTCTTTCAATTCCTCCCACTTCCTACAGACATAGGGGGTGGCCATGGGTACCGGCATGGGACCAAGCTATGCCTGCCTCTTTGTAGGTTACGTGGAACAATCCCTCTTCCGTACCTACACTGGCCCTAAACCCCACCTCTTCCTCCGTTACATTGATGACTCTGTCAGCGCCGCCTCGTGCTCCCATGAGAAGCTCGAACAGTTCATCCACTTCACCAACACCTTCCACCCCAATCTTAAGTTCACCTGGACCATCTCTAACACCTCTCTCCCCTTCCTGGACCTCTCTGTCTCCATCTCGGGCAACCACCTAGAAACCGATATCCATTTCAAGCCCACCGATTCCCACAGCTACCTAGAATACACCTACTCCCACCGTCCTGCAAAAATGCCATCCCCTATTCCCAATTCCTTCGCCTCCGCCGCATCTGCTCCCAGGATGAGGCATTCCACTCCCGTACATGTCAGATGTCCTCGTTTTTCAAGGACCGCAACTTGCCCCTCTCAGTGGTCGAGAACGCCCTCCACCGTGTCTCCCGCATTTCCCACAACTCATCCCTCACACCCCCTCCCTGCAATAACAACCACGCCCGCTTGCCCTTTGTGTCCTCCTTGGACTGACCTATCCTCTGGATCCAACGCATCATCCTCCGACACTTCCGCCATCTGCAATCCGACCCCACCACCAAAGACATTTTTCCCTCCCCACCCTTATCTGCTTTCCAGAGGGACCACTCTCTCCGTGACTCCCTTGTCCGCTCCACACTCCCCTCCAGCCCCACCACACCCAGCACTTTTCCCTGCAACCGCAGGAAGTGCTACACCTGCCCCCACACCTCCCCGCTCACCCCCATCCCAGGCCCCAAGAAGACTTTCCACATCAAGCAGATGTTCACCTGCACATCTGCTAATGTGGTATACTGCATCCGCTGTACCCGTTGTGGCCTCCTTTACATTGGGGAAACCAAGCGGAGGCTTGGGGACCGCTTTGCAGAACACCTACGTTCGGTTCGCAATAAACAACTGCACCTCCCAGTTGCGAACCATTTCAACTCCCCCTCCCATTCCTCAGATGACATATCCATCCTGGGCCTCCTGCAGTGCCACAACGATGCCACCAGAAGGTTGCAGGAACAGCAACTCATATTCCGCTTGGGAACCCTGCAGCCCAATGGTATCAATGTGGATTTCACAAGCTTCAAAATCTCCCCTCCCCCTACCGCATCCCAAAACCAGCCCAGCTCGTCCCCGCCTCCCTAACCTGTTCTTCCTCCCACCTATCCCCTCCTCCCACCTCAAGCTGCACCCCCATCTCCTACCTGCTAACCTCATCCCGCCCCCTTGACCTGTCCGTCCTCCCTGGACTGACCTATCCCCTCCCTACCTTTACTGGCTCCATCCCCGCCTCTTTGACCTGTCTGTTTCCTCTCCACCTATCTTCTCCTCTATCCATCTTCTATCTGCCTCCCCCTCTCTCCCTATTTATTTCAGAATCTCCTTCCCCTCCCCCTTTTCTGAAGAAAGTTCTAGGCCTGAAACGTCAGCCTTCCTGCTCCTCTGATGCTGCTTGGCCTGCTGTGTTCATCCAGCTCTACACCTTGTTATCTCAGCAATAAGTAGTGAACTGTTCCTGGTCTTTCTGGTGACCATTTATGAGTTTTAATCTAAAATATAATTAGAAATCTTCTTTGAGCTTTCTGAATGATCCTAAATTGTTTTGTCCTTCACATTTCACTGACACAAATATAACAGTCCAGACTTTCTGATGGGGAGATGGCCTTTGCAGCCAGAGTCATGCATCAGGAACACATAGGATTCCTGAATGCCTTGACTCTGTGGAAATTACTTGGCAAGTTGAAACTTCCATTGGGCAATTATACCTGGCATCAGGAACCATCTGAAAAAGCTGCGAACTTAACAGTTACCCAGGAAGAGTTAGAGGAATTAAAAGCTGCTCAAAATCCTGGCTAACTCAGAGTCTGACTCACTATTGATTGCTCCCTCCCTTTGCCTATGGGCAAACAAGATATGCCACAGTCCCCAGATCTGATTCCCCCTAACTCCCCCATACTCACTCCTTGCTGGACACAACTTGATCCCCTATTCTGCCCTGAACTGGATTTGACTTGACCCATTACCCAACTCTCCACGAACCCCCATAACCACCACCACTACCACTTTCCTCCACTCGGGCCCAACTCTCCCTGCACCCTGAAAACATAAACAGCCTGATTCCCAACCCTGACCTAGCCTAAGTCTCACCTACTTGCCACCCTTTCTCTCACCCATCTGGCAACCTAACCTCCACCCACTGGCAACCTAACCCCCAGACAACTGGCACCCCACCTACTCATTGACCTGGTCCTTCACCCACTCACCTACCTGGCACCACACTAACTAACTTACATCATCCACCCACCATCCCTCATGGGTTGTAAAAGTGGCTTCAAGATCTTCGAACCAATTATTTGATTTGATGATTTGATTTATTATTTTCACATGTACCTAGGTACGGTGAAAAGGTTTGTTTTGCATGTAGTACAGGCAGATCGTACCAGACAAAATGCATTAGGGCAATAGAACAGAGCAAAGAATACAATGTTACAGCTATAGAGAAGGTGCACAAAGAGCGAGGTCAACATTAAATCTGAAATTTGAGAGGTCCCTTCAGAAGTCTAATAACAGTGGGGAAGAAGCTGTTTTTGACACTGTTGGTCTGTGTGTTTAAGCTTTAATCTTGAAATACAGCAGGAATCCTAGACTATCCCAGGCTGCGTCAGCTGAGAAGGATTCTGGCCTAGATATTCCCACAAAGAACTCCGCTGAAGGCAATCATTTTTCTTTCTCCGATCAGGATTGGAAACAGGGTGTCCGATTTTCCTTAATGTGGCATTAATCATGATGCAACCTGCTGCCACATGAGGTTATCGCTCTGTTACCTCCAGCCAATGGCACTACTCAGTGCCCTTGCTTAAAACAGCCAGGAGCCTATGCATGAACAAAAGCTGCTGTTTTTTTTCTTGACTCGCTGCAACAGGTTAGAGATTGACTTGTTCTGTTCCTTATGCTCCCTTTTAATAAAGTATCTCATCTTGAGTCGGTAGACAGCTGATCTGTGGAACATCATCAACATGAACATTTACCTTCTCAATCTCTGCCTCTGAATATTAGCTCATCAATATATTGCAGTACAGAGCTCCTTCACTGTGCAGATTGATGAAGCATAAATATTTAATGTTTGAGAAAGCAATTTCTTTTACTATATGGCCATAAAACTCACTTAAGATGAAAGGATTTCACAGAATTATTTCTCATCTTCCTGAGTTTTTTTTTGGGCAGTGCAGTCTTGATGTTTTGTATAATGCTTTGATAGAACAGAAGGACAGAGGAAGGCTTTTAATCCCTTGAGGCAGATCCACTATTATAGAGTCATAGAGTCAGAGAGTCATACAGCACAGAAACAGACCCTTCAATCCAACTCGTCCATACTGACAAAGTTTCCCAAATTGAACTAGTCCCATTTGCCTGCATTTGGCCCATATCCCTCTGAACCCTTCCTCTTCATGTACTGTCCAAATGTCTTTTAAATGTTGTAGCTATACCTGCATCTCTTCTGGTAGTTCATTCCACATACGAACCACCTTCTGTATGAAAATGTTGCCCCTCAGGTCCCTTTTAAAACTTACCCCTCTCAATTTAAAATTATGCCTTCTAATTTTGAACATCTCTGTCCCAGGGAAAAGACCTTTGCAATTCACCTTACCTATGACCCTCTTGATTTTATAAATCTCTATAAGGTCACCCCTCAACCTCCTATGCTCCAGTGAAGAAAGTTTTAGCCTATCCAGCACTTCCTTATAACTCAAACCCTCCAGTCTCGGTGACATCCTTGCAAATCTCTTCTGAGCTATCTCCAGTTTGATAACATCCTTCCTATCGCAGGGTGACCAGAACTGCACACACTATTCAAAAGTGGCCTCATTAATATCCTGTAAAACTGCAACACAACGTCCCAACTCTTATACTCAATGGTGTGAGCAATGAAAACAAGCGTGTCAAATGCCTTCTTTACCACCCTGTCTACCTTTGACACCACTTTCAAGGAACTGCATAGCCTCAACTCCAGGAAGAACTTGATCCATGAATTCAGAATGGAGAAATACTGGAGATAAAGCATTGTTAGTCCTAGATAGATGGCAAACAGAGAGAGTGATCAAAGGGAAGCTATATTCTTCATGACCATCAAAGTACAAATCTCCTTTCTTACCTTGTCAGTTTCCTTGTCCTTTGCTAAGCGGATGATAAATATCTATTATATGAAGCATCGTTTATTTTGAAGCGATTCAATACTAATTCTTCTTGCATTGAAGTTATCGTTGTTTAGGGTTTTTCATTCTTCCTCAGCATGAGGGCGTCACAGTAAAAGCCAATATTTAATGCACATCCCTCTTTGCCCTTATGAACATGGGACTGTACTGTCTTCTTAAACTGCTGTAGTCATACAGTCAAAATGCTCTTACAATGCAGTTAGATAGGGATTTCTGGGATTTTGACCCAGTTATTTTGAAGGGACAACAATATATGCCCAAGTTTTGGGACTAATTCTGTTGCTATGATTAATGAAGTTCAAAACCATTGAGTTGTGAAAAGTCATGCTGTTCACAGAGGTTTATATTCCCAGAAAGCCTCGCAAATGGTAAACGTGTATCATAATGGAAGTCAATTGAATCGGACTCAAACCATGCAGAAGTTTGTTATGTACTGCATACAATAGAAGATAAAATGAAATAATGTAAGGCTTTTTTTTAAAAATTGCTAAATTTTCAACTGTGGACTGAAATGGGAAAAGAATCTTTAAAAATCAAGGATTGTTGAAGGAATGTTGGACATTTTAAAAGCATTTAACCTGAAACTGATTGTAAGTACAGTTTACACAGCTGCTTATGGAAGAATTCTATCTAGCGATCCTTCTTGGGAAGTACATTGAATGTCATTTCTGGAATCAGTTGAGTTTTCATGAACGTTGTGGTTTAGTAACTTGTTACCACTCAAGGTGACTCAATAATAGGGCCTGGGAATTTTTTTAAAAACTTATGGAGAGGAAACAAATTTTTTTGAACCCGCTTTCACAAATCTCATTTTGATTATTGCTGAAGAGATGTACTGTTGAAGCATTTTCATCATTCTTCCATCAGGATTAGTACAAGAATGCCAAATTTCAAATTATAACAATTTACACAACAGGAGATGCCTTGGTCATTGGTTTTATTTTAGCACCAATTTTCCCTCAAACCTTAGTGAACTCTATTGGTATGAAGAGGTAGTATTCCAAATATCACCATCATTGACTGAACATACTATGTATCTTGATTTTTTTTTGTAAAAGCACTTTGCAGTGCAAAATACACTAGTTACAACAGCAACAATGTTGCATTAAGAAGAAAAAATTGTGTTTGCTGGAGGCATTAAGGTTACAACACTTAGAGGTCATATGACCCAGGTTTTAGGTAAAATATATATTTGAACACAGATTTTGCGAGAGTCTAAAATGACTTGCATCGAGAGAAATGGCTTTTGCCCAATTTGTCTCTTCTTGTTGAAACTCTCTCATCAAAGTTTGCGACTTCCAAACATTGGAACTCCTCATCATCACAAGTAGAGATTTCCTGAAGGAAGATCCAGAACCCACCACCACTGTCTTCAGAAAATAAAAGTGAATTCACCTCACCATAACTGATCCAGGAAGAAATCCCAGCCTCAACAGCTTGTATGGTAAGTGACTCCAGCTACAAACCAGAATTTGGGACAATGTGTGATTTGTTTTTTTTTTCTGAATTTAACTGTTACTTGACCAAAGTATTTTTAAGATAATAGTCAATGAAATTTTATATTATGAATACATGATATTTTTCAAGAAGCGTCATTGTATATATTTGCACAGTCTTTTGTTAATATCTTTGTTATCTTTTGTTAACAATCCTTACATTTTTGGATAAGTTTCGATTGCAGTAAACTAATTCTTTACTTACTACTTAAGGAACCTGGTCAACTTGTTTCTGATACTGAACTGTACACAGTCTGGTAGCACCCTCCATCAGTGGAATATCACGTCTCTTTTAAAATCCAAACTTTGTTGTGACAAGTGGAGGATTGACATGAAAGGAACCAGTTCGCCCCCTTCTAATTAGGGTCATATTACTATCCAGGTTGCATTCTGGCAGTGTGTTTCAGACATCCAGCAGGAAGCATATTGAATTTTCAACTTGTGTTACCGACTGCTAGATATAAGGAAAAGCAAGGCAAAGGTGAGACTCTATGCCTATTTATTGCTGTTACACATCAAGAGCAGCAATGCGTTAAGAGGTGGATAGAATTACATGAGTTTACAACAAATGAACAACTTAGCCCATTTATCTGTGAGATGCAATACAGCTATGTGTTTCCACCTACTCTACTTCATCTCACCTGATCTGCAAATCCTTCTATTCTCCTCCCTGATTTACTTATCCAGCTGCACCCTGAATGCAGTATTTGCTTCAGTCTCTCTGTGTGGTAGAGAATTCCACATTTTCACCACTACATCAGTGAAGAAGTTTCTCCTGAATTCCTAATTGGATTACTTCATATCATTATGGCTCCTGAACCTATCTCCTCCACTAGTGGAATATATTGAATCATAGCAACTCATTTAAACACCAGCAAGTTGACCAATGACCTAGTTATAGTTGCAAGTAACAAGGCAGATACATTGTTTGCCAGGGTTCTAAAATAATTGCTGCAGCTTGGGATAAATTTACACTCTGAGCTTCTGTGCAGAGTTTGTATAGATTTCATCGATGTACAAGCCATTTTGAAGAATTATAATGCAGCTTACCAATACATAAATAGTCAGCTTTGAGTGAGCCTTTTATTCATTCTTAGGTCATGAACATTAATTGCTCATCACTAGTTATCCTTGAGAAGGTGGGGATGTGCCTCCTTTTTGAACTGCTACAGTCTGTGTGGTGAAGATACTTGCCCAGAGCTATTAAGTGGAAGGATTTATCTATTTGATCCAATGAAAATGAAGGAACGGCAATATATTCCCAAGTCATCATGGTGCATGATTTTGAGGAGAACTTGCAACTGATAGTGTTCCCATAGCGGAGATAGCAAGAACTGCAGATGCTGGAGTCAGGGTCAATACAGTGTGGAGCTGGAGGAACACAGCAGGTCAGGTAGCATCAGAGGAGCAGGAAAGTCGATGTTTCAGGTCGGGACACTTAATCAGTCCTGAAGAAGGATCCCGACCTGAAACATCGATCTTCCTGCTCCTCTGATGCTACCTGGCCTGCTGTGTTCCTCCAGCACCACACTGTATTGACTTGTGTTCCCCAGGCCCCTACTGTCCTTGCTTTTTGAGATGGTGGAGATTGCAGGTTTGGCAGGTGTTTTGGAGAAGTGTCAGCATGATGTTACAGTGTGTTCTGCAGATAGCAGGCACTGTACATGGGCTGGCAGTAAGCAGATGGACTGCTTTCACCCACACAGTGCCTAACCTGCTCTTGTTTAATTTGGGTTAGAATCAGTTATATTTGACAGTTCATTTCAGAACATTATTCAGTAGATAAAGAGCTCACTTTGATCAACCTGGAAGTGCAGAAGGAATGAGGTTATGTTGCTGGGGCTGTAACAGTTGCTGAAGAAGGAATGTTGCAGCATTATCCATATAGGTCACAACAAAGTGTAATTGCTGATTGTCAAATAGGAACTTGAAATAACATGCATAATTCATACTTTTTCGCTGGAACTATAAGTGACAATAGAACTTTGAGACAGCACGGATGTTTAAGAATGCCCGACGGCAGATGAAATGGTGAATGTCACTTATCTCTTACAACACCAAATGGCTCCAAGTAGGGAACAAATTTAGCATCACTGGTGATGGAAAAACATTAGTGAACTCCATCACAGATCTGATCAATCTACTGCTAAATCACTTCTGTAATGAGTGCTGCTTGCATTAATTCAGACAATTTTACAACCATATAAAGAGTCAGATTTCAACTAAATGCACCTTTCCTAATGAAATATAACACATTCGCAAAATTATAGAGATAGGATGACAGGCATCGAATTAATTAAAAGTCTCTTTGAAGTTATTTCAATTAGGTTATTGATTTCAAGGAATATAAAATTAAGGTGAGACAGTAAATTAACATGACATTCTCTGCAAAATATAACCTTCCACTAAACAGACATTGGCTTTATGGATTAGATTTCAAGAGCTTACTATATTCACTGTTGGAGAATCATGAGCATTGAATTTTATGCCATTTTCAGCACATAATTTTATTGTATTGAGCCTCTTGTCAGAAGCTTTGTTCTTCCAATCATAGCCATTAACCTCCATGGATTTTATTACACAAAAGGGCCAGCTAATGGTCTTTGAATCCGCTGACTTTTCAACCAATGTCACAATTTCTTCCCCAGTAGATGGTGCATGCATTGTAGAGAAAGAAGGACAAAGCACTTACAAATTTTAGAAGTGTAATCTATTGGTTCAGTGCTTTATTCTTTGGGCCGAAGGTCAAGTGGGTTACTTGGTATCTTTGAGCGTAGGCTGGGTTTGATATTTTCTGTAACTTCCTTTTTACTAGTGAATGCCGCCAGCTTACAATAGTACAGAGAAAAGTGTTTTTTTGTAAGCCTGTAAAATGCGTATTTTAATTGGCACAAAGTCCAATTCATCAACCACCCCTTTGTTTGCCAATCTACACTGGCTCCCAGAACAATGCCTAGAATTTAAATTCTGAGCAAGGTGTTCATTCCCTCCAGGATCTCACCCCTCCCTATCTTTATAATCTCCTCCAGCCCTGCAGCCCTCAGTCTCTATGTTCCTCCAATGAGATCCTCTGGGCTTATCCCATCCTTGTTGGGTTTACTAGGCATTACGTTCTAGAAGAAACTCCCAAAAATGCTAACCTTTCCACTTCTTTTTTCCTTTTGAGACATTCCCTAAAGCTTACATTTGTAACCAAGCTTTTCTTCAAATCCCCGACCAGAAACGTCAGCTTTCTTGTTCCTCTGATGCTGCCTGGCCTGCTGTGTTCCTCCAGCTCCACACTGTGTTATCTTTTCTTCAAATCTGTTGCCTCTCATTTTGTCTGAGAATGCTCCTGTAAAATGCTTTGGAATATGTTTACGTCATTACGAACGTTGTATAAGTGGATATAATGTTCAGATACCTGTTCTGCCAGTATGATATATGTTGCGGTCATGTCCACCTGAACTGTCTGGGATACCCTCGAAAGATTCACTGGCACTCAACTTTCTTCTTGGTATTTGGTAATGTGACTGATACTAAATAAGTAAGGATGCTCACACAACATCTTCAGCATAAAATAGGCTCAGTCTTGATACATGGAATAGATTTATAACATGGTAATTAGTGGCTAGTTTCATTGCATCTGAACTACATTACAGTAATTTTCAAGACTACAAGCTATACTTAATACTAAATGCATTACTGCCACTGAAATATTTTGGCGCACACAACAAGACTGACCAGTTGTTAATTCCTCCCAGAAACACTCCCTTATATCCCAGTGGATAAAGCTTATCTCATTACCCATTATCACTAGTTACAAAACTCGTTCAAAGTTTCTTCTACTTCTTTGCTCACAATTAATTCCCTAGTCTTATCCTCAAATGGATGTTCATTTATTTTCTTTCTTTTTATATACTTCTAAAAGCTGTTTTTATATTTCTTATTAGTATGTTCTCAAATTCTAATTTACCATTTTAATTATTTTAGTCATTCTTTGTTGGTTTCTAAAATATTCCTGAACTTTAGGATTATCAATAATCTTGCAAAATTATAGTTCTTGTTTTCAATTAATTCAGTTTTTAACTTTCTTAGTTACATCCCTTGCTAACAAAATGATTGTGATGTTAAGCGCAGTAATTACAGACTAGTTAGTTTAACTTTAGTAGGGCAAACATCTAAACTGAATAATTTAAAATAGAATTGATAGGCCAATAAACAAATGTGGGTTAATTAGGAAAAGCCAGCATGGATTTCTTAAAGGACTATTGTGGTTCAATAAATTAGCGGAGATCCAAAGATGTAGCAGTGAGATTTGATGTGGGTATTGCTGTTGATGTAATGTACATGAACTTCCAAATTGTCTTCAATGCAGTACCGTGCAACAAACTTGTGAGAAAAGTTATATCCCATGGAATAGAAGGGACAGTAGAAAAATTGGCTGAGTGGTAGGAAACAGAAGGTGAAGGTTGATGGATATTTTTCAGGTTGGAGGAAGATTTGTAGTGGGGTGACCAGGGGATCAGTATTGGGACTTTTGCTTTTTCTGATATATACTAATGATCTAGACCTTGGAGTGCAGGGGACATTTCAAAGTTGGTAGATTATACACGAATTGGAAGCATTGCAAACTGAGCAGAGCACAACACAGAACTTCAAAAAAAATTGACAAGTTAGTGGAAAGCTCTGAGAGGTGGCAGATGAAATTCAATGCAGAGAAATGTGAGATAATACATTTCGATAGAAGGAACATGGTGAGCCAGTCTAGAATAAAGGGTACTATTCTAAAAGGCATGCAGAGGCAGGGAGACCTGAGTGTGTGTGTATATGCATAAGTCATCAAAGGTAGAAGAACAGATGGTGAGCATAGTTCATGAATATATAGTACCTTCAGCTTTATCAACAGGGGCATAGAATACAACCGTTATGTAGTTATGTGCAGCCTGCAGAAATCACTAGTTTGACCTCAGCTGGCATACTTTATACAGTTCTGGGCTCCACACTATCAGAAGGATATGAATGTATTAGAGAAAGTACAGAACAGTTTTATGAGAATGGTTCCAGGGATGAAAAAGTTCAGGTATGGAGATAATTTGGACAAGGTGGAATTGTTTTCCTTGAAGATTCGAAGACTTAGTTGAGTAAATTTTCAAAGTATTGAGCAGTCTGGATACAGGAGACAGGGAGAAATTGTTCTCACGAATAAGGATTTTTAAAAAAATTAGAGGTTTCTGATTTAGTGATTTGCAAAAAAGTGAATGTGAGGTGAAATAAAAATTAAAACCGTACACAAAATAAATAATTCAGGTCTGGAAACGCGTTGCCTAGAAGTCTGGTGGAAGAAATTTCAATGAAAGCATTCAAGAGGGAATTAGATGATTATTTTAACAAAAGAAATAACGTGTAAGGTAATGGAGAAAAGGTGGGAGAGTGACACCAAGTCATGATGTGTAATCAGAAAGCCAGTGCAGTTAGAATAGGCTTATAGTTTTCTTCTACATTGTAACAATTCTGTGATTCTAGTGTGACACAAGTTTGGTCCATCTTTTTCATAGATTCTTTCTTTTCAATTGAATTTTTTTATGAGTTATCTCATGATGAAAATGCTCTTTTAATGTCTGTCACTGGTTATTCATTGTATGACCTTTGATAAAAAAAATTCCTAGTCCACCTTAGTCAACTTTGTCTTCATATCTTTATAAATGTCTTTATTTAAGTTTAAGATACTATTTTTAGTCCCACATCTTTCATTCTCATATTGAATGTGCGTTTCTTTTTCAAGTTATGATTACTCTTCCTTTACAATGAGATTAATCCCATCTTATTATACAATGGTAGGTATAAAATAGCCTTCCCCCAGTTGGTTTGACAATGTAATGTAAAAGGTTGTCTCAATTATACTATGTGATTTTATTCTCAATGCTATCTTTGCCGCTATGGTTTGTCCCATCTATATGAAGAGTCGAATCATCCATAGTTATTGCAGTATCTTTCTGACAGGCTCCAATGATTTATTGATTTATATTCTCTCCTACCATCTAGTTACTATCATACTATATATAAATAATTCCACCACTGAATTAGTTCCCCCATTGTTCATTTTCTCTATAAAAACTGATTCCACATCTTGATTTTTCTGAGCCAAGATTACTTCTCACTATTGTATTGTTCTGTTCCTTTATTAACAGAGATATCTCCGTGTATTTTTCTCATTTTTCCCCATGTTTTTGAAGTATTAAATACCTTTGAATATTCAGCTCCCAACACTGGCCACATTGCATCAAACCTCTGTTGTGGTGATTATATCATACACATTCATTTCTATTTGCGATATCAGTTCAGCTAACTTCTTGCAAACACTTACAGACATTCAGATAAAGGGCCTTTAATTCTGTCTTTTCACCACTTTTCCCTTCTCTGATCCATTTGAGAGTGCACATTTATGTTCATATACTCTGTACCTTCCTGTCATACTCTGCTTATCAACACAGCTATCACTGCAGTGAAATATTGCCTTGTCCTTTGTCTTTAACTTTATCAGTTTCCACTCACCTGAACCTTCTGCCCCATTAGTTCATTAGATAGGTAGTGTACATTATCATCTTTTGAAAGTGATGCGTTGCTGAGTTTCTCGCTGCTGTGGAAGACTTCACCCTTCATTCACTCATGTCGCAATGTTAATGAATTTCAGCCTCTGACTTAAACCCAGGTTCACTGCTCAGCATCAAATGTCTTCACTTTACTGGCTGCTGTTCTGTAGCCCGTTTCTTGATTTTGTTCTGGTTATTATGTTTATTTTTTTGCCTGCGTATCTGCAAGGTTATGAATTCCACACTTGGTCTCATTTTAATCAGAATGTAGCTGTCCGCAACCGTGCCCATTCACTTTTAATGGTGGATGATGCCTTGAGGCAACTGTGAACAGATTAGAATTATGCCTTTATGTACTTAAACCAGAGAATTTGTATAATGATTGAGTAAAGGCCTATTGCTCCTATTTGCTGATGTATAATGTTGCTAAATAACCGTCAATCTGGTGGATCAGTTTCTTTGCTATGTGTGATCCTATGTCTTTCGAAGTCTAAAATCTCTTTTCCATTTAAATTTAGATCACCATTCTGACTGAAAGAGATTCTACATTTTTCCAAGTGGTCTTCGAGGTGAACAGATACCATTCCATTCTCCTGTCTCACACTAAGATCCCTGGAGTTGGATGTGTGACATCTAATATAACAGAGCTTTCATTCATGTCAGAAAAGTGATTCAGTTCTTCCCAGGTTAATCAAAAACCCTGCAGTGAAACCATTGCAAATTAAATTGAAAAGCATGCTGATTTAAAACCTATTTGATGTGTCTTCAAGTTTGAAGCTTTAGGAAACTACATTCTATATGTTTAATTTTGCTGTATATGTTCAGGGCCTTCTATAACTATTAATCTGTGGACTTTAAAATAAACAAGCCCATGAACGTAGGAGAATTAGGATAGGAATCCAGCCACTCAGATGTGCTCGGTCTTTCAATTTGATCATTGCTGATCCGTACCTCATCTTCATTTTTCCACTTTTTTGTTTCATATTACTGTTACCCTCACCCACCAAAAGTCTCAGTTGCTCGTTATCCCAGCAATATATTTCATTGTATTTCAAAAGGTAGGAAGAATCTGAACCTATTCACGGCCTGAGATGCGTGTCTAAAAAATTATGTAGGCTGTTGATATAATTAGGAGTCATTTGCATATATGATTGTCTTGGATCACAGCGTGTATCCAAGCAGTTCTTTTCAGATTTGGGTAAATATAATTAAGAGAAGTCTCGATCACAGCAATTTAATTATAGTTGTAATGATAACCGTCTCCCATTCTTGCAGGAAGTTCTAACTGTACTAACAAGTTAGCTGTGGACCTGAATCCAGAGTCTGCCACATTCCATCCTGGAATACGGAAGGTCTCTGGAGCATTGGGTTGCCTTTCCCTTCTCTAAAATATTATCCTGAATCCCATCCGCATCGCCAAAAATGTCTTGGATCACAGAGTGTATCCAAGTGGTTCTTTTCAGATTTGGTTAAATGTAGTTACGAGAAGGCAAGATAACGGTAAATTGCTTAAATATGAACATTTATTGAGTAATAATAAAAGATGAAAAAGAAACGAACATTTATTAAGTAAATAAAGAGTGAGAAAAAGAGGTAAAAAACAATAAGCCTCACGCTTTTCTCCCCATTGGGGACCCCTCGATTGACGGCTGGTCTGGAGGTTGTTCCTGGCACCATTCACGATTCTGGTCTGAGGCAAAGTCCAACGACTTGGAGCAAAGATCTCTCTCTTATACAATGTAACAAACAGCAAGGTGCAGAAAAAACAACTACAGAAGACAAAACTTCCGGCCACTACAGAAAACAGCTACAGGTGTCATCCTCAGCCTGTAAAGGAATGTTCACAGGACTCATTCAAAGTCATGCAGCTTGTCAAGTATCATCTGTAACTTTCCCAGTTTATATTCCCATCTTACACTGTCTATTTGCTCATGCAGCTGTTGAATATCATCTTTAACTTTTAGTCCTTCGGCCTGTCCTGTACAATGATTCAATTAGCCAACTGTAATAAGTTCCCCATTAACAACCTGTTTCTGCCTTCAAAGTGGGAAACTCAACCTGTTTTAACAAAGAATCACTAAGATGTTCTCTGCCCACAGTTGGCAAATGTAAAATAAATGGATTGTGAAACCTTCTTGTCTTACTGTTCAATTCAAGCCATTTTAAAATATACAACATTACATCTTTGCGGTATACATTTAGCCTATTTTTTTTAACGTCCTAAACTGATCAAAAATAAGAAAATGGAACGTCCATCAACTAGTTCATTAGTTTTCAGCTTTTCAAGGTTATTAAATACTATTTTTTTCATAGCAGGAAAGCAAAATTAACATAATAAAGGACATATATTTGTCTAGAATTAATTTGATCAAATGCTCACAAAGCATGGCATCAAAACAAAACTAGCTTTGTATTGACAGGAGATAATAGATATTGTTTCTTTTTCAATGTAACAAAGCAGAAGAAACATTTTGGGATTCAGTAGATGAGTTATCTTAGATATGCTATATGGCAACAACAAGTATACCTTAGAGAAGCAAAGTGAATAAGAACCTGTGACTCCCAGTGTTCTTCGCAACTGGGGTTTCCCTTGTTATGGATCTGTTGTAAACTAATTAAAGGCTATAGATTAGTCAACAGCACGATCGTCACTGAAATATGTGACTAACAAGTTGGCAGCAAGTGGACTTAAGGACTCTTGTAGTGCAATGATGTGGTCCCTACCTCTGAATCAGGCAACCTGGGATCAAATCCTGGAGGTGTGTAATAACATCACAGAACAAGTTGAATAGAAAATAACTAGAAAATGCCATGATCCAGTTGCAATATTTTTGGGCTCACCATTACTACAGAGGATCTGCCTGTTCTCCTTAGACATAAAGACTGCCTTGATCTTAGTCATAAAACTCATTAAAATTGTTATTTTGTAGAGTGTTATCATCCACAACTAGTTAAAATTTCTGATGAAGGGTCTAGGCCCAAAACGTCAGCCTTCCTGTTCCTATGATGTTGCTTGGCCTGCTGTGTTCATCCAGCTCTACACCTTGTCATCTAAAATTTATTGTGCTCTGCTTTTGCCTGGGAAGATTCTTAGCAGTGGCTGAATGAGGAACTATGAAGGATTCAATAAGGCAGCAACTTCAATGGACAGAAACAAATGGATTTTGCCTCTATTCTTAATTGTTCTTATGCTGCTGAAGGCATGGGCATTGCTGGAGGGTAGGGGCAGGACTTGCCATGAATGGTATCAGAGGACCAAGAAGGGAACGCACCTGTTATGGAATCTCAGAATTATAAAACGGTTACACACAGAAGGGGGCCATTCTGCCAGTTATTTTTATGCCGATTGTCTGAAGGAGCCTCCTTTTCTCTGTAGATCTCCATATTTTTCCTCTTCAGGTGATAATCCAATTGCTTTTCGAAAACATTATTGGAACCTGCCTCGACTACACATTGAATTCCAGATCCTAACCATTTACTGTGTGAGACAAGATTTTCTACTATGTCAGCATTGTCTTTTTGCCAATTATTTTAAATCTATGCCTTCTGGTTCTCAAAATTTTCAACAATGGGAATATTCGGCCAGATGTTTTGAGGAGTAGCAATCACACTCAGATTGCCACTCGACTTCTTCATTTTTATAGTGACAATGACATTCTGATCTGGGCTTCTTCAGAACTCCAGAGTTGTATTTCCATTCTGACAGTTCTGTCCTGCTGTCAAAGGTGTGGCATTAGGGTGGCAACAAGATAAGGTGCTAGGCCAGTAGAATGTCAGATGGATGGGATGCCAAGTGCCAGGGTAGATAGATGGCAGGGTGCCAACAGGTCGGGTCCCAGGTAAGTTGGGTGCTCATTGAAAGGATCCCAGGTTGCAAGGTAACAAGGAAGCCAAAAAACTAGTGGAGAGTTTAGGGCTTGTCATGGTGGATGAGAGATATCAGATCTGGTGAGGTGAGTAGGGATGTCAGGCCCAGCATGGGGTAGAATTCCAAAAGGCTGAGGAATCGGGTGCCAGTGGTTGGGTATCAGTTGAGTGAAGTGCAAAAAGGGAATGGGTTGGGTCCAGTAGCAGGGGTGTATCAAACTCCAGAGGAAAGGGGATATCATGTCAGGGTCTGTGGGATGTAAGAGGACTGTAGGAAGTGTGATTTGAGGTGTGTGAGGTTTGTTAGGTTTCAAAGTTAGACTATGTATAAAATACTTGAATGGAACCTTCCAAATTCTTCAAATTAAATGAAGACTTTCAGAGGGTTCCAGGCTTTGGAGAATGGTCCAGTGGAATCTTCAATTTCCTGGGAAATTCCTTCACAATCTGCTACGATAGGGATTTTGCAGGGTCCCCATGTTCATCTCCCATCAACGCTGAAATGACGACTGTCTGGCCACTGGAAAATCTGGGCCATGTTTCTCGCAATCTACTCAGTTCAGACTCTCAAATACCCTTCAGTCTTCTCTTTCCCAAGGTAAACAATATTGCTTTAAGTTTTTTTTATGAAACTGAAATTGATCAGCTATTTTCCTGATTCTTTTTTGCACGCTCTGTAATGTTTCCAATCCATCTTAAAGTGTGGTGCCCAGAAATGGGACACAATACTGCAGTTAAGGACAAGCCAATGTTTTATTAAAGCGCCTTGCCTTTGAGATGCAGATTCATCTTGAAGAGGTGCCATCCACTCCATTTCATGTTATTCAAATCTATTTTCAAAAAAAGGATGAGGAAAATGAACATCTTTTGTGACTGTATTGCTGCAGTGAGTGGCAGTAAGAGACATTGGGACAGATGGGTTTGGCAGTAAAAGGTGCAACATGTTTACTGGAATGGTAAACTAAGTTATACGTGCTTGGTTTAGCAATGTTCAATGTCTAACTACCTGGGGAAACAGACAGTACACTGGATAACTCTTTCTGAGACAGGTTGTCTCTTCAAGTAACGATTGGATAAAATATAGAGGAACTATGAGGAGATTATTTAGGGGAAATGATGATTATACTTGCTGAGGGAATGTTCCTAAGACAGAACTATTTAGATATCTTGTCTTACCCTGCAGTTTTGGGGCTAAATTGCAAAGATTCATGACTCAAAGATGCTGAGGGGATGCGAAGTTGAAGACAACTGTGTTGAGCACTGAATAATTAGTTAGGAGCAATATTTATGTCAGTGGTACATAGTCTCAATGCGCACACTCCAACTGACGTCATGCAGTGCGCTGACTAGCCAACAACATTTTGCACCAAAATGATTCAGGGTGTGCAGAGGAGAGTTCACAGTTTCTTCAATGTGGCACTTGAGACCCCTAAGAAGAAGATAAGGAGACCAAAGGATGTCCTTCAGCAATAAGGAAGGCGAACTAGCAGAAGCATAGTAAATAGTACATGTGCAAGAGCTCGCTTGGGAGGTCCCAGCTAGCAGCAGTACAACTGAGAAGTGTCTCCAGTGTCAGAATAAAATTAACAATTTGACCCAATTGGCGAAGGCAAGAAACTGGATCGCAAACACATTTCAGGACAATTGTACCCGCCAACAGCAACATCACAACAACAACTTGCATTCATTGTCTTAAAATATGCCAAGGTGTTTCACAGTGGCACTATAGAACAAGCCTCCTGTGTAACTGAAGACCCTCATGCCTTGAACCATTTTCAAGAATTCTTTTTTTTGTGTCCTCTCTAAGCTTTCACATCATTTGAAGCCACTCCTTCATCACAATGAGGATTTGCACTAAAGGCCGGCTAACCAGCCATTACACCTCCAAACCTGTTGTAGGAAGGATATTATTAAACTGGAGAGGGTTCAGAAAAGATTTACCAGGATGTTGCTGGGAATGGAGGGTTTGAGTTACAGAGAGGGGCTGAGACTTCTTTCACTAGAGCATTGGAGGTTGAGGTGTGACCTTATAGAGGTTTGTAAAATAATGAGGGGCATAGACAAGGTGCAGAAGTCTTTTCCCTAGGGTATGGGATTTCAAGACTAGGGGACACATTTTTAAGGTTGGAGGAGAAAGATTTAAAAAAGACATAAGGGGCAATTTTTTTTAACACAGAGAGTGTTTCGTGTGTGGAATGAACTTCCTGAGGAAGTGGTGGATGCGGGTACAGTTACAACATTTAAAAGATATTTAGGTAAGTACGTAAATAAGAAAAGTTTGGGTGGATATAGGCCAAGTGCAGGCAGGTGGAACTAGTTTAGTTTGAGATTATGGTTAGCATGGACTGGTCGAACCAAAGGGGCTGCTTCCATGCTATATGACTCTATGTGCTGAAACTGGCCACCTGAGAAAATTTTAAAAGCCTAAGTGGGGTGGCACAGTGGCTCAGTGGATGGCACTGCTGCCTCACAGTGCCAGGGACCCAGGTTCAATTCCAACCTGGGGTGACTGTCTGTGTGGAGTTTGCACATTCTCCCTGTGTCTGTGTGGGTTTACTCCGGATGCTCTGGTTTCCTCCCACAGTCCATAGATGTGTAGGCTAGGTGGATTGGCCATGGGGAATGCAGGGTTACAGGGATAGGCTAGGTGGGTGTGTCTGAGTGGAATAATCTTCAGAGGATTGTTGTAGACTGATGGCCTGCTTTCACACTGTAGGGATTCTATTCTATTCTATCTGGAGCAATGCAGCCTTCTGATAGTTTCTCAGGGGAAAAAATTAGAGAGGCTGAGCTCTGACATTAAACTTAGTTGCTGTGTAAAGTATATTTCAATGATTAGTTCAGTTTTGAAAAGCCAAGACAACACAAAAATCAAATTTCTACATGCAGTGTAGCATAAATCACTTTAATGGAGCTTGATCATGTGACCACAAAGGGAATACGATGTATCAAACAGTAAAAGTAAGGCTACAAATGGGAGAGTGTGTTATCCACTTGTTGACACAAACACAAAATATTGTCAATGCCGGAGATTTGAAATGGAAAGTTCAAAATTTACTTAGTACATTAGTAGAATCTGCATTGAGGCTCAAGTTAGTAGAGTCATGGAGTGTTACAGCATGGAAATAGACCCTTCAGTCCAACTCATCCATGCCAACCAGGTATCCTAAACTGAAATAGGCCAATTTGCCTGCATTTAGCCCATATCTCTCTAAAGCTTTCCTATTCATGTACCTGTCCAAATGTCTCTGACGCTGCAGGAATTGTCTGGGAAGTTGAAACTTCCAATGGGCAATTACTTAGCATTTGGAACCCTGCAAAAACACACTCAACTCTGAGTTAGAAAGGGGCACTTTAGATGGTGTCGATATGCTGAACTGAATAGTTAATCAGGAAAGGTGAGAGGGGTTAAAACATGCTCTCCTCCTGGTTAACTATGAAACTGACCTCCTTAATTCACCACAGATTACCCAAACTCTGATGGACACTCGATTTCCCCCCCATAATCTCGGTGCCCATGCATTTTCTGTATTACCAGAGGCTGGCAGGATGGTGTTGGGTTGCTGATAACTCTGGGGAGAGTGCGAGCCCGATGTAGAGACATAAAATACAATGAGAGTACCTTTTCACTGTTAACACATAGCAGATAGGACAGCTGGCAGGCAAGTGGCCTTGACTACTTGTCCAACTATCAGAGGGTCATGACTTGGTAGACATACCTTTTCAGTTTTCCAGTTTTTTTCTCATTCCAATGGTATAAACACAAACGCTACAGTATGACAGGGTCAAAAAAAATCTACTTAGTCACTAAACTGGATGTGATTCCAAATCTTCTGTTTACATCAACTTGTCACCCAAATTTTACTTGTGGAAATGGATAATGCAAACCAAAACTAATGTACATCTATGGGGAGAGAAATAGCATTGATAGCTGGAATTTTATGGAACCCATTGGGAAAGTTAAGGTGGAATAGGAAATAGGTGGTCAAGGCTTCCTACCACAACTCTTGTTGCTGTAACAACCTTGTGCCAGTTAGCCAATTAATAGCCAGCAGGAGGGATGTCTAACCAAGCAGCAGCTTACAGTTAGCTTTGAGGGGGCACCATGCTTAAAGAGCTCCAATCCCCATGCCGTAATATGGTTTTGCTTTGTTGCAGCACTCATCAGCTATTCTGCAGCCATGCCTGTGGTCTTCACCAAACACTGAACTACGCAGCCCTCTGCTCTGCTCAAGGGTCTTCATCCAGAATGATCTGTGTACTTTGGAAACCTGCTCTGAGCTTTTTCAATCCAGCCTGTCATCAATGTCCCACCATGCTCCTCTCCTCTAGTGACCCCATGTCAGGAACAGAAAGATGTCAAGGGAGAGGGAGAGTTGAATCCTAGAATCAAGGACTTTCCAAACTCCTTCAAACCTGTGAAAGAAATAGGCTTCTCTCTACACTTGACAACACCTATTGCCACTCTAAAATCCAATGAGGCTCCAATTCCCCAAGACGTTATGCACTGACAGTTAGATTTATTAATTCATAGGATGTGGGCGTCACTGGTTAAACCAGAATTCATTGCCCATCCCTAATTGCCCAGAGGACAGTTAAGAGTCAACTACATTATTGTGGGTCTGGAGTCACATGTAGGCCAGGCTAGGTCAGGTAAGGCTAGCTTCCCAAAGATAAAAGAAAGTATGACACCAAGCTGCATAAGTAGGTATTAAGTCAGATCAGCAATAGCTTGATCAAAGAGAGAGATTTTAAGGCATATCGTGAACAGGAAATTGAAGTAGAGAAGTTGTGCAGGAAGGATATTTAGGTGTTGGGACTTGAGGCATTGAAGACATGACCACCAATGATGGAGTTGAGCGCGATGCACAAGGGGTCACAATTGGAGGATATCTTGGATTGGAGAAGATTGGAGGTAGGGAGGAGTGAAGCCATGGAAGGATTTGAAACAAGGATGAGTACTTTGAAATCAAGCCATTGCTTGACTGGGACCCAATGTAGATTAGTGAGCACAGACATGATAGGGAAATATGCAGTGGGTTATGACATGGACAGCAGAGTTTATGATGCCCTCAAATTTACAACTGGTAAGACACAGGAGATTAGTCAGGAGAACTTTCAAATATTTGAGTCTGGAGATATTGTAAGCACGGATGAGGGTTTCAGCAGCAGATGAGCTAAAACAGGCTAAATCAGGTGATGTTACAGAGCTAGAAAGGCACAGTTAGTGATGACACAAGTAAGGTTGAATGCTCATCATGGGATGAAATGTGACACTAAAGGTGTGAACTGACTGGTTTAGTCTTCAGCTGTTGTCAGGGAGAGGAGTGGATTCTCTTGCTAAGAAGCAAGTGGTGGCACAGTGTCTCAGTGATTAGCACTGCTGCCTCACAGTGCCAGGGACCCAGGTTCAAGTTCACCCTCGAGTGACTGTCTGTGTGGAGTTTGCACATTCTCCCTGTGTCCGTGTGGGTTTCTTCCAGGTGCTCCAGTTTCCTCCCACAGTCCAAAGATGTGCAGGTTAGGTGGACTGACCATGCTAAACTGCCATTAGTGTTCAGGGATGTGTAGATTAGGGGGATGGGTCTGGATGGGATGCTCTGAGGGTCAGTGTAGACTTGTTGGGTTGAAGGGCCTGTTTCCACACTGTAGGGATTCTATGAAAAAATTCTATGAAAATATCCTTATTTAAAGGATATGAGTGAACCAGATGAACTGACAATAGTTTCATTGTTGCCATTAGACCCTTAGTTGCAGATTTTTATTGAATTCAAATTCTACCATCTGCCATGGTGGAATTCAAACTTAGTTCCCCAGAACATTACCTGGGTCTCTGGATTAATAGTCTATCAATAAAACCATTAGGCCATTACCTCTCCACGGCACCTGACATCAGCTAGCCAGTCTCTGGTAATACAGAAGGCATACAGGTGCTAAAATTCACAGTAAACCCATCATTTTGAAATCATTCATTGGCAAGTTATAAAGCTTTGTTTGCAATCTAATCATCCTCAGCTTTTTGTTGCTCAATGTACTTTTTGAGCATGAGACATGAATATTACAGGAAGGTGATGGCCTAGTGGTATTATCATTAGGCTATTAATCCAGAAACTCAGCTAATGTTGTGGGGAGCCATGTTCAAATCCTGCCATGGTAGATGGTGGAATTTGAATTCAATAAAGAATATGGAATTAAGAATATGGAATATGGAACTTAATGGAGACCATTAAACCATTGTCAATTATTGGGAAAACCCATCTGGTTCACTAATGTCCTTTAAGGAAGGGAATCTGCCTGGTCTGCATGTGAGTCCAGACCCACAGCAATGTGGTTGACTCTTAACTGCTCTCTGGGCAATTAGGGATGGACAATAAATGCTGGCCATGCCAGTGATGCCCACATCCTGAGAGTAAATATATTTTTTTTTAAAATTGGGAGTACTACAGACAAAGACAAGGGAGAACTACAAATCCAATTCCATTGTCTGTAATTAGTATGGTTTCGAAAAGGAAGATGTTTGTGTTTCTTAACACCTGAGAGGGTGGTCAACTTGATAACCAGCAACAAGCTGTTGTGGTTTTAAAAAAAGAGGATTGTGTTTACACATTTGCCCTGAAAGCCTGATGCAATGTCACTCACTCAGTGTTTATATCTGTGTGTTAATACACAAAGGAAAAATATATTTAAGCTGAACAATATATTTTTGTGAGTCTTAAACAAAAATAAGTGAATAATTCATGTTTAGCTCATCTGAAGAAAAAGCATGTATAGTGGGCTTGATGAAGACGGGTTGTCACTCCTGAGAGGTAATCCAGGTGGATTCAACAAGCTGGAATCTTACATCAGTTTTATGGCAGGGTTTACTTCAAAAGACAAATTTTCAGCAGGTCACAAATGTGTTTGCTCATTGTCCTATTGCTAGTGTGTCAGCTTCTTATATTGGCAGATTTGAACAGGACCAGGCTGAGAGAGCTTGAGTAATTACAAGTTTCCAGTTGTTAAAAAGATATCGATATTACTGTCCTCTCTGCTGCTATTTCTGCAGTTAAATAATTTAATTTTTTTACTCATTCATAGATTGTGAGATATATTAGCTGAGAATAGTTTCAATCAGGTAAAAAGCCTCATCCTAAATCCATACTCTTACTGTCCACCCCGAAATAATTTGAAAAGTCTGAATCTATTTTAAACAAAGAGGTAATGGGTGGGTTATGCACAGCTACCTAATGATGAACTGGTTTCTGTACAGTTCTATTTGTTACATTTTGAACATGGAAAGGTAAAATCAGGACTTGACTTTCAGCTGACGTCTACAAATATTGTTATATGTGCACACCACAAAGGGTTTCCATCTCAGTGTGCTGATTCAAGGAGAGGCATTCCACCCATGGTGACTCAGTTAGGAACTTCCCAGAGAGTAGAGATACTTCAGAGTTTATGTAGAAATTGCAAAGATCACCTTAGCAGCCTTTCAGCATCAAGTTTAAAAAATGTTTAGTTTCAGAAGACTCCAACCTGATTGTTTGGATATTAAAGTTATGGATAGACATGTCTCCATTGCGAATGACAGGGAGCTTCTTTATATCAGCTTCGATAAGGCAGCACAAAGGTGAGATGGACTATGGTTGAAAGTACTCACAGGTTCTGCTAGCAAAGATGATGATGTCTGCAAGCTTGTTAAAGATATTTTCTTGACAGCTTTTTTGCATCTTTAAAGAAAAATAAACACTGATTCTGAATTTGAAGTGTCTCTACAATTCTAGCTATATGAGAGTTCCTGTCTGTCATTATTCCAGGCTCTCGATTTGGATTGGATATGGTGACCTCTTTGCATTCCTGCTTCTCAGAACCCACCAGTTTTGTATTCACATCCAATGTGTACATTCACACTGGAATATGATTCACATCCAGGTGTACATTTACAGAACAGACATTCAACTGGGAATGGAGCTGCAACAAAAAATTAACATGACTTTTTTATATAATAACTCATAGACACATGAGCAGATTATACTCTCACAACTGGAAACATGCATGTGACAGTCAGCCTAATGACTGTAACATTGGATGGGAGCAAGTGGGAGACTTTGGGGACAGAGAGGAAGCTTCCTTTGCACCTGTAATTGGATTCTTTCCCATAGAATGATCACTAGTTGGCAATTGGATGTTTGATTGTATGTGTACAGACGGTGGGGGTGTGAACAAGTGGACCACTCAGTTTCTACTTTGCTTCTTTCACCTCTCCAAGAAACAAAGTCAAGTCCAGAGATAACATAGTGTGGAGCTGGAGAAACACAGCAGGCCAGGCAGCGCCAGAGGAACAGGAAAGTTAACATTTTGGGTCGGGACCCTTCTTCAGAAATGGGGAGAGGGATGGAGCTCAGAAATAAATAGAGGAGAGGTGGGGCTGGGGAAGGTAGGTGGGATGGTGATAGGTGAGTGCAGGTGTGGAGTGGTGGGGATTGGTCAGTGAAGTGGCCCCAAGACCAACCCTCCCTCTCATCCTCGCCTCCTTGACCTGACACAACCTGTCCATCTTCTCTCCACCTATCCGCTCCTCCCACCTCACTGACCAATCCCCACCACTCCCTACCTGCACTCACCTATCACCATCCCACCTACTTTCCCCAGCCCCACCCCTCCTCTATTTATTTCTGAGCTCCATCCCTCTCCCCATTTCTGAAGAAGGGTCCCGACCCAAAATGTTAACTTTCCTGTTCCTCTGGTGCTGCCTGGCCTGCTGCGTTCCTCCAGCTCTACACTGTGTTATCTCTGACTCCAACATCAACAGTTCTTATTATCTCAAAGTCAAGTCCAGTGACACTTGTCAGATTTTGCGTTTTTTGTTGCAATTGCGTTGAGCTTTTAATTAAGAACTCCTTGGTCATCAGAAAGGAGAAACACCTCCACTTATTTGGTACTTTTCACAACTGCATGATATTTTGAATCTGCTTACAGAAAGCGAAATACTTTTGAAGTGTAGCCAATTTTCACACCAGCTACATCCCACTATTAGCTCAGAGTTATTGACTTGTTAATCTCTTTGGGGATGGTGGCTGAGGAATAAATATTGCCTGTGACCAGGAATACTACCTGTTCATAGAAGAATGATACAAGATGCCTTACATCCAGCTAAGAGAAAAGACAGAACCTCAGTTGAACAGCCCAAGATGGCACCTCTGACAATACAGAACTCCCTCAGTCCTTCATTGGAATTTTGTGACTGTCTGGGATCACATGTACATGTCTCTCGAGTTGGATTTGAAATCATTTCCAACTCAAAGTCTCAGTGCTGCCATTAGGGCACAATTGACACAATGTAATTCAGTATGACTTTCTGCTGGTATTTGGCCAAAAATTAATACATATTGCATGTTCCTTTCTGTTCAGTAAGTTTTTTTTTGCCTTGATTATATGACAAGTGAAACCAATAAGCACTCTCAACAGTTCCCATTTCCATCTACATTGCAGTGAATATTACTGAGTTTATATGCCAAATACTTTGCACTGACTACGCAGTGAGCCGTTTGCAGTTTGAGACCATAAAAGCGGATCAGGTGCCTCTGTAAAATATGCCTCATTTCCATTCCATTAATTTCAGCAGGCAGCAATTATTGCCTCGGTGACTGACTTGAAAATGCCCATCACTCATCGTCCATGTTGCACAAGGTAGGTAATTCATGTAATAGCTATTGAGTGCACTCCCATTTCTGTTACACTCACACCTCTGAATATGGTCCAGTTTTAACACAACCATTATGTAGGCCAGAACAAAGCTGTGACTGACTCGCTGAATGTATTTATTACCCATGCAAAATAGCCCATTTTGGTCTCTGCCCCATTTAATTCCCTGCTAAGGAAAGATTTTGTAAAGGTTAAGCAGCTGTTCCAACCTAACTGAGCAAAGTAGAAATGGAAGTAGACCACTAAAGATCGTGAGTCCACTTCACCGTTCAAGAAAGATCTGGCTTGTCTACTTGTGTCTTGAAGTCCACATTCCCGTCTATCCCCAGTACCCTTTGATTTGCAGGGCAGGACGCTGACTCAGTGGTTAGCACTGCTGCCTCACAGCACCAAGGACCCAGTTCGATTCCACCCTCGGTGACTGTCTGTGTGGAGTTTGCACATTCTCCCTGTGTCTGTGTGGGTTTCCTCTGGGTGCTCCGGTTTCCTCCCACACTCCAAAGACATTCAGATTAGGTGGATTGGCCATGCTAAATTACCCATAGTGTCCAGGGATGTGTAGGCTAGGTGGATTAGCCATGGGGAATGCAAGGTTACAGGGATAGCATAGATCGGCGTGAACTTGATGGGCTAAATGGCCTGTTCCATACTGTAGGGATTCAATGAATTCTCTCGCCTTACAAGAATTTATATATCTCTGCTTTAAAGATATTCACTACACCCATCTGAGGCAGATTGTCCAAAGTCCTACACTGGATAGAAACCTCCTTATTTTGTAAAGTATAGGCTGCTTCATCGTGTTTTTCAGCTGTTGATTATCCACCCATTAAAATAAAAGAACAGATTTTGCTACAGTGTGTATCTAATTAGACATCTCTGGCTTATTCTGGCTGTTTGGATTGAGATCTGGAAGCAGAGACATTTTTCTAATATTGGATGGTTTTGAGTTTGTTTAGGGCAAGCTGGTGTTTTCAAGCGTAGGAGTTGGATATCCACAAGAAATGCCAATGTGTGGTGTTAAATTTGGGCCTATAAGGCATTATCAGTACCAGTGCACCTTCCCTGAATCAGGAATCCTTTGTCTTCTATTGGGAATCCACAATGCAACCTGATAAAGACTCTCTAAAGAAACTGGGGCTTGGGCCTGATAATTGAGAGTCTATAGAACTGTGCAATGTCAAGTTGGGAGAAGGTGGCAGGATCAGGGAGTTGTGGAGGGAGATAGTCAGAGAGGTAAGCTGGTTAAATGGAGATTCAGCGCCAGCACTCCCGTAGGTTCCACATACAGGTAAACAAATGTGAATAAAGTTACCTTTTAAATTGCAGACCCAACAAGTGCTGATATCTGAGACAACAAGGTGCAGAGCTGGATGAACACAGCAGGCCAAGCAGCATCATAGGAGCAGAAAGTGCTGATATCCCTTAGTCCAACCCCTCAATGATGTTGACTGCCTCAGAACAAGACCAATCCTGTCGAGTCTCAAATGAATATTGGGCTTTTATTTGCAGCCTAATACCTCCTCCATGCCTGAGTAAATTGCTGTCTATATTTTTACCTCCCTTTATGTGGGAACGTATTTCCAAGTGGAAATGTATGCATACTGTCTGCCATTCTGGGGCTCATTAATATATTAGCGCCTGAGAAACAGGTAACTGTGGCTCAATTTGTAGTTCTCTAACTG
Source organism: Rhincodon typus (assembly GCF_021869965.1). Classification (NCBI taxonomy): domain Eukaryota; kingdom Metazoa; phylum Chordata; class Chondrichthyes; order Orectolobiformes; family Rhincodontidae; genus Rhincodon; species Rhincodon typus. The sequence goes on along the minus strand of NC_063350.1, from coordinate 49,749,638 downwards.
ACAGCACTGGAGGTAATTTAGTGATCAATTCTGGATTCATGACTGGGGAGTTAGTGAACAGGAATGTGCACTTCACTGTGGTGGAATAAACCAAAAAGAATGTAAATCTCTCAAGTACAGAGCAGCACTGAGAAGAACCCTGAGGCCAAGATAATTACTCACGGCAAGGAGACGATGTTCGGCACAGGGAAGGAAAAGCATTTCCCATGAGCGTGGGGCTCTGGGGTATTTAGTGGCGCAGTGGGGTTAGCACCACAACACAGTGGAGTATTGGGACAGCAATATAATTACTATCGACGTAGCATTTACGGTTGAGCTTCAAGGCTAGCTGGCTGGTGGGAGATGAAAAGTATTATTTCCGCTCTAAGAGTTAATCTGAGTTGAAAGCTGATGCATGTTGAGCTGATGGGGAAAGCATATCTCGCCCATGTAATGCCTGACAAGGAAGGCCTGACTGAAGCACACAAGATAGAAAAGCATTTGATTTCCTTAGGATTGGTATTCCTTCTTGGTGTGTTTCTGTACGTAGGCAAAATGCACTCTTACCAGACTGTTCTGTCTGTTTGACCAAAAACAAACATGGAATATGCACTGTTCTAATGGCCACTCCCCAAAATGTTGATGGTACTTTTGTCATGTATGTAGTTGGGGGTTCTGCTCCTTTAAGAGAGTTGGTCAGATGACATGGAGGGGCAGAGGTTGGGTCCAGTCTTGAGGATCATTAATAAAGTGTTCCTGTTCAGATTTACCATTGATCGACCTGGTATATAATTCCTGGTTCCAAAGACAGATTCGACATACCAACTTGCCCTTTCTGTAGAGCCAGATTGACAGCTCCTCCTGCACTGGTCACATGACCTTTGCCAATGAAGTGACAGCTTATCTTGAAAGGGGGGGGACAGCTTTTTTTTGGCAAACAACATCTATTTATCTTGCATCTCTGAGCTCGTCAGACACCTCGGCTCTGCGGCCCAGCTGGGTGCTTTGTGTTTGTCTGACAGCTCTGCTGAGAGTGACACATGCTAAGCCACTCAGACTGGATTCCCCATGCTGTCTTCAGCATCTAAGAAGTGGGCTTCTGTCTGCTGCAGAGACAGTAGGAACTGCAGATGCTGGAGAATCTGACCTGTCCGTCCTCCCTGGACTGACCTATCCCCTCCCCACCTACATTCACCTTTGCTGGCTCCATCCCCGCCTCTTTGACCTGTCTGTCTCCTCTCCACCTATCTTCTCCTCTATCCATCTTCTAGCCGCCTCCCCGTCTCTCCCTATTTATTTCAGAACCCCCCTCCCCTCCCCCATTTCTGATAAAGGGTCCAGACCTGAAACGTCAGCTTTCCCGCTCCTCTGATGCTGCTTGGCCTGCTGTGTTCATCCAGCTCCACACCTTGTTATCGTCTGTCTGCTGCAGTTTTAAAATGTGCCACTTTCCAGCTGAGACTCTTAAGAAATGTAACACGGTTTCGAATAATTTGTTTGTGAGACAGCCCCTCCCTGTCCATCCATTTCCCTTAACGGTCTGATTTGATTTCAATGGTTAGGTCACTCGTTAAGCCAATGATTTGTTTGAATGTTCCTGATATGGGGCAGGTCAAAATTAATCAACAAGACAAGAATTCTGAGGAAGGGTCACCGGACCCAAAACGTTAACTCTGATTTCTCTCTTCAGATGCTGCCAGACCTGCTGAGCTTTTCCAGCAACTTCTGTTTCTGATTTACAGCATCTGCAGTTCTTTTGGTTTTCAATCAACAATATTGTTGTCAACTGTGTGAATAAATCTATCCCTGGATGTTTCATCAAATGTGTCACCCCATATGTCACACAAACAAACAAATTTTGGAGTAGATCAGTAGCTCGGGTTATGGGTATTGAGGTTGGTTGGCTCGCCAAGCTGGTTTGTTGTTTCACAGACGTTTTGTTACCGTGCTTGGTAACATCCTCAGTGCAGCCTCCGATGAAGCGTTGGTGTGTTTTCCCGCCTGGTTTTCAAACTCTGGGGTCTGTTGAGATGGATTACCTCACTTCTGGTTTTCCTTCGTAGTGGAGTGCATATAAAACATATTGAACTCGACCCCATATACATTCTACTGCGAAGAAAAACCGGAAGTGAGGCCATCCATCTCAACGGATCCCAGGGTTTAAAAAGCAGGCAGGAAAACACACCAATGCTTCATCGGAGGCTGCACTGAGGATGTTACCCAGCAGGGTAACGAAACGTCTACGGAACAACAAACCAGTTCGGCGAGCTAACCAACCTCAAAACAAACAAATATAGGAGAACAAGTAGGCCCTTCAGCCCCTCAAACCTGCTCCATCATTCTTTAAGGTCATGACTGATTTGTTTGTGTTTCAAATTCCACATTCATTCGGTCTTTCCCTTGCCTAACAACAATCTATCCATTTCTGTGTTAAAAAATATTCAATGACACCTCCTTCACTGCCTTCTGAGGCAGAGAGTTTGAAAATCTCACAACCCGCTGAGAGAAAAAAAACTCCTCATTTCTGTCCTCAAAGGCTGACCAGTAATTTTAAAACAGTTTCCCTACTTCTGACTGACTCACAAGTAATCGTGTTTTTCCACATCCACCTTGTCAAGACCATTCAGGATCTTACGCACTTCAATCAGGTCACCCCTCACTCTTTTCAACTCTAGTGTGAACAAGCCCAGCCTGTCCAATATGCTGTTAATATAGTAAACCTCCTCTGGCTGTCTCCAATGCACTTGCATGCTTCCTTAAATAGGGTGACTAAAACTGAACCAGAACACCTAAACCTTCTGCACCTCAGAATTCTGCAGCCATGATCCATTTAGGTCATATCTTACTTTTTTATTCTTCCTGCCAAAGTGAACAACCTCACATTTTCCCACATGATACTCCATCTGCTCAGTCACCCAAGCTATTTATACCCATCTAAACTTTCTTAAGTCTTCTTCATGACATACCCATCTTTGTGTCATCTGCAAATTTATTTGCCATGCCTTCACTCCCTTATCTAAGTCATTGATGTTCACTTGACACAGACCCCTGCAGGAATCCAATTCTCACACCCTGTCAATCAGATAACCGTACACACACTATTTTCTGTCAGCTAACCAATTTTATATCCTTGCCCATATAGTACCCCTACACTGTAAGTTTTATTTTCTCAATAACCTTTGACATGGTACCTTATTCCAATAGCTTCTCAAAATCCAAAATTTTCAGTACACTTACAGGATCCCTCTTATCAACGGGGTTTATTACCCATTCAAAAAACTCCAGTAAATTGGCGAAACATGATCTCCTGTTGATGAAACTGTACTGAATCCTCCTGACTACCTTGAGTTTTTCTAAACATGCAATTAGAATCTCGATCACCTTCTATATCACCTTCCCATGACAGATATTAAGCTAACAGGCCTGTTGTTTCCTGTTTTCTGCCTCCTTCCCTTGCTCAATAGAGGAATTATATCTGCTACTTTCCAGTGTGAAGGAGCCATTCCTTATACAGAGAGAATTTTGGAAAAATAACATCTATGTATTTAGTACCTCATGAACAACATGTTTTAAGGCCCCAGGATGAAGTCTACCTGAACCCAGAGACTTGCCAGTCTGCAGCTCCATCAAATTGCTTCATAACATTTCCCTTGTGATTATAATTTTGCTGCACTTCTCTCTACCTTCCATTTTCTAATTTACAACTATTACTGCAATAGTTTTGTATCCTCTATAAGAAAGATCAACATATTTATTCATTTCATGTCTCCTTTCCTTTTTTATCTATTAACACTCCATTCTCACTTTCTAGAGGAACAACACTCACTTTATTTACTATTTTCCTCTTTAAATACCAAGAGAACCTCTTGCAATTTGCTTTAAATTGATACAAAGAAACTGAGAACATGAGTAGGCCATTCACCCTTTTGAGCCTTCTCCACTATTCAATACGACCATGGTTGATTCTCTATCTCAAAGCCATATTCCTGTTTTCTCCATTTTATGTCTTTAAGATCTAAAAAAAAGGGCTATCTATCTCTTTATTGAATATATCTTTTTCCACCTGGGCAATCATGTGCACTTGGTATTGGAAAGAAAAAAGAAAACTTCATTTTATAAACATAGATTTTGTAATGCTTCACTTTCCATCTCTACTATATGAAACAATTTGAAAACTCACTCTAAAATTGGTTAATTCTTGGGACACATACTACCTTGAAGTGAAATGTGATTGACAATGAATACCTGTGAAAATCTGTCAATCAGGATTTGTGATGTGAAGGGCATGTCCAGAAATGAAAAACAGTAGATGAACACAGAGTCCTCCATATCCATTGCAAACCATCTCTTCCCAGCTCTCCATAATCAACGTGACCAGACAATTTTGGAAATCAATCACCCCTTCCAAGGTTACGGACTTGCCCCTTGGGACTATCTAAACCCAATGCCTTGGGCTGAAGGGTCTGTTTCTGTGCTGTACGGCTCTGTGACTTATGCCAATCCCCTTGTTTCCGACACTGGTTATAACTCATAAGTAATTCAGTGAATGTAACATTCATTGGGAAACCTTGAAATGATGAAATTAACTATATAAACACTATCAAGTCCGATCGACAATACCAGTTGGAAGTTGGGGATTGTAGGACAGAAGTTGAGAAGTACTTGTGAGTTTTGTTGATACTTTGAAAGGTGTGGAATGGGTGGAAAGTGAAAGGACAATGAAATTCTTCCCAGCTGAAAACAGATGATTTGGCTACACCGAATGACCAGTAGGAAAACATCAATTAGTGGCGAATAAAAAAAAATAATTCTAACCAGACTTCTGTTAATTTCCTTTTCTTGCCTCCACCTCGAAGAATTCAACTTCAGTCCCCAATTCTGTTAAATGAGTCTTTTTTTGGCTCATACTTGATGCTGTTGAAGTTTCAGTGCAGAAGGTATTTCCAATTGCACCGACAATCCAATTTATCGCAAGAGGTGGCAGTTCTCATTCAAGAACCTTTGGCCAAAAAATTGGCTACCAAGTGGCTGAAATTGTCACCCTGAGCAATTAGATGTTGCTCACGTGAGGAGGCTTAATGCCCCTTTCAGACCCATTCCCTTCTATAGAGGAGCCTTTATCAACTTGGCAGGTAATCTATCTCTGGCACATAAATAACATACATCGGCAGCCACCATATTAAATCCTTCCTCTCCCGCCTGTTCACACCCGCAAAGAATTCACAACGAACAAATGTCGAAACCAACATGGGGTATTGGTAACTACACAATGGCAGAAAGTCCTACAATAGAGAAATTTTGCACAGGTTTAGCTGTCAATTCTTAATCATTTGTTGTTTTGTTTTAGTTAGGGAGGAAAACGAACACCCACTTCACACCATCTGCGTCTATTTGCCAGCAGCACTTTTCCAGGTGGAACCATGGAATTGAACATAACACATCAGATATGCTTTTTCATTCAATGTAAGATTGAATGTGTGATCTGTTTTGTAAAAAAAATGACATTTTTGATTCTGATACATTACCAACTGTTTCTCTTCACTCCATTTCCCTTTCCTCACCATGCAGTTCCTCCAGCCAGCAAAGACTGAACTGCTAATAGCTAAGACGTGTCTGGTAAAAGCTGAGTCCACAACAAAATGATTGACATCTGTTAAGCCATGAGTAATGGTCTAGACTGTAAATTTAAAATTACATTCCTTAAATTCTTGCCTCTCAACCTCTGTCTCCGTATTTAAGAACCTTTTACAAAACAGACTGCTTTGGCCAAGAATTTTATCGAATTATAGAAAGATTACAGCACATTTGACCCGTCGCAATCTTCTCTGCATGAGTGACAAACCTATTGCCACTTTTGCTTTTTTCCCCTGATACCTTCAAATATTATCAGACACATCCTCTAATTCTCTTTTGAAAGCCTCACTTGAATCTACCTCCAACAGTCTCTGAATTAGTGCAGACTACTTTCTGCCTAAAAAAATAATTAAGCCACACTGCTTTTCATTATTTATTCATACATGGGAAATGGGTGTCGCTGGCTGCGGCACTTATTGCCCATCCCTAGTTGCCCTTGAGATGGCGGTGGTGAGCTCCATTCATGTACTGCTGCAGTCCATGTGCTACATATTGACCCACAATGCCCTTAGGGAGGGAATTCCAGGATTCGAAGTCAGGTGGTGGGTGGTTTGGAGGGGAACTTGCTGGTTGTGTATTTCCCATGTATCTGCTGCCCTTGTCCTTCTATATGGAAGTGGTCGTGGGTTTGGAAGGTGCTGTCTGATGATCTTTGGTGAATTTCTGCAATGCATCTCGTAGATAGTACACACTGCTGCTAATGAGCATCAATGGTGGAGGGAGTGGATGCTTGTGGATGTGGTGTCAATTAAACGGGTTGCTTTGTCCTTGATGGTGTCAAGCTTCTTGGGTGTTGTTGGAGCTGCACTCATCCAGGCAAATGAGGAGTATTCCATCACACTCCTGGCTTGTGCCTTGTAGAATGTGGACAGGCTTTGAGGAGTCAGAAGGCGAGTTACTCACTGCAGTGTTTCTAGCCTCTGAACCGCATTGTCAATCATTTTAATTAGGTGTCCTCTGGTTCTTTATCCTTCTGCCAAAGGAAACAGTTCCTCCCTATCTTCTCTGACCAGGCCCCACGTGATTTTGATGCCTCAATCAAACCTCTTCTCGAAGGAACTGCCCGCCGTTTCAACACATGACCATGTTCCCTGGCTAATATCTCTGTCTTGGGCTTGCTGCAGTGCTCCAACAAAACTCAGCTCAAGTCGGAAGAACAGCATCTCATTTTCCACTTGGGGACATTACAGCTTTCAGGGCTCAATATCGAGTACAATATGTTTAGGGTCTGAGCACCTTCTTCCATGTCCTTTACACTGAAAAGGACTCGTCATGGCCTTCTTCATCCTGGAACCATTCTCATGAATCTTTCCCGTATCCTCTCCAATGTCTTCACATCTTTCCTCAAGTGCAATGCGTATCTTTCCTACTGTTTCCTTCTTTGGTTTGACGTCTTTTTTTTAATGACGACATTCTTTCGCATGCCTCCAGATATTTTATTACATTACAGGAGCTTTAAAAATATAAGTTGTTGCTGCCCATCACTCGTGGTTCTCTCTAGAAGAAGCAAGTAGTATGTGGTGCAAAACTGAATACTGCTTTTCCTTTCTAACATGTAATTTAGTATTTAATTGGACTGCCTTCACTCTACCTGAAGAGAGTGGAATAAAATTGGCACTTGGCTCAATTATCACATGGAGACAGGTCAGAAGGAGGATTGAACATAACTGTGGAGTAAAAGAACAAATTACTTTCTAATGTGCTTCACAAGAGCAGTCAGCTGATGGGTTTGGCAGAGGGCAGGAGAAGGGTTATGTAAGCCATAGTAGTTTGGATATGTCAACAACAGGCTAATGAGGGCCCGATCCTCCAGCAAGGATATGGGCCCTTTAAGAACTCCCCATTTCCAGATAATTGTCGCTTTCCTGACCTTATGTATGCTAAATGGACTGTTCAGGAGATACAGGATTCTGAAAGAAAGGAAGCATAAGAGAAATACTGGGTGGCCTTGTTTTGTTAGATGTGCATTAAAAGTTATTCAGGAGTTTGACTGTACAAGAATGGCCACTTTGAAAGGACAGTAGGCTCTGAGAAGCATGAACCTCCAGGCAGAATACATCAATATGCCATGCCAAGAGTGTTCATGCTGTCATTTCCTGCCTCCACAGAGTAAGTTCCCAAACCTGCAACCAGAGGCTAAAGAGGGCAATCTACTTAGATATAAAACAGACCTGAGCTTCATAAAATTCATGGCCAATTGTCTCAGTCCAAAGCAAACATAAAGAGTTCTGAAGACATCTGAGGACTCAGATGTCAACTCTCTTTCTCTCTCCACAGATGCTGCCAGACCTGCTGAGTTTCTCCAGCATGCTCTGTGTTTGTTTCAGATTTCCGGCACCCACAATATTTTGCCTTTATTAAAATCTTAAAACTGACCTGGGCAACCAAGAAAAAAATTTGTAAGGCATTTCGAGAGACCTCAGGGATGTATGCAAAAGTCATTTTGAGGGATGTTGGTGTTGGGAGGAGTGTGGTAGGTTCGGTTAACATGGGTGGGAACCATTCCTCGGGGTGACCCTGTGACTGCTACTGCTGGATGTAGACAGGCCCAGAGGATGTCTTGGCCTACCTGGAGTGCTGGCTGCTTCTGGGAAATCACCTCCAGGGGGCTCAGCTGGTCCCTGCCACCTGCAGGAATTTGGAGGCGACTTGGAAAATCCCAGTCAGCCTCCCTCACTAAGCCTTAATAAGTTGTAAATTGCTTTACTTTGGCTCCCCACTACTTGCAAGCAGGTAACCCTGCTTTCTCCATGTCTGGGAAAATGACCTATTTTTAGCTTCACCACAGACTCTATTCCTGGATCTGTTGGGGCCTAAAATTCAAGCCAATTGGGCACACATGCAAGGAGGTTATGCCGAGCTTTTATGGTTGGGCCTCAGCTGGCATACGGTGTTTAATTCGCAGCACTGCATTCTCTGAAGGGTAACAAGGCCTTGGAGAGGGTGCAGAGGAGATTTAGTGGAATAGATTGAGAGCTTATAGGTATATGGAGGGAAGCTAGGGTTGTTTTCCTTGGAGCAGAGAAGGTCAAGAGGTGATTTGGCTGAAGTCATCAAATTTAAGAATGGTAAAAGTAAGGAAGGAAAAAAAATGCTCCATTGGCAGAAAAGTACACCTTTTGGCTGCCAATCCTTCTGTCACAGGAAACATTTTGTTTTTACTTGGTTTCAATTGATTAATAAAATATCCAGTGGTGACACGAAAGATTTTTTTTTAAACTCTGTGAGTGATTGCGAGCTGCACTATATTTCTGGTGGAGATAGATTCAAGAGTAAGTTTCAGAAAAGTGAATTGCATCAATATTTAATGAGAATAATGCTCAGAGCTATCAGAGTTCAATTAATTAACTAACCCTCTCAAATGGACAACACAGGCATGATAGACTCAATGCTTTCTCTGTGTCTTATCATTATTTGATTCTAAGTGGAAAAAGCTTTCTGTGGGATGGGATGATTGGAGATCCGCAGGGATCTGTCGTATATCAGCTGATAGACATCGTTACCCCTCAGTGAGAGCTGTTAGGTTCAGATTTTCACCTCTATGGAGATTGTCACATGACCAGCTTACATGTACAGCCTGCATTCTGCAATCCCCTTCTGGGAGCCACATGGACCACCTCCTCAGGAACCTTGTCATTCAGAATTAAAGTCCGACTATCGGGACGCTATTCCCTGGGTCAAGCTCGTGGAAATGCCCTGTCTCCGTGAAAATCATAGAAAATAGGAGCAATAAATGGAAGGAGGAAAGAATTTGTGCATATCTAACGTGATAGTAAAATCAATTAATCATTACCGATGGGGCCAGTATTATTCACGTCTTGGTGTTATAGTGTCATAGAGTCATACAGCACGGAAACAGGCCCTTCGGTCCAACCAATCCATGCCGAACACAATCCCAAACTAAACTAGTCCCACCTGCCTGAGTTAGGCCCATATCCCCCCCGCTTGCACTTCCACTGATTTCACAATTTTATCAACTGTTGGGGCACTTTCTGCCCACATTAGGATATTGTCAGGTGGGCTCCATGACAGGAGTGGGGAGGTTGCTGGAGGGCATGGTTGGTGAGTGGGGGCAATCCTCCTTTTCTAATATTCCTTGGTCCATAGAGGGGCGCTCCTCAACAGTGATGACTATCTCCGTGGTTAACCTTAGACGGAGTATGGAGTTAGCAGAGGACTGACCAGCCTCCCCTTCTCTCAAGGAGCTCTTAGCCGCCTGTTCCTGACAAATACTGAGTAGAATTAAGGCGCAGAAGGTTTACGGCCTGAACTATCGGAAATAATCACCACCTTGTACTCCCTATGCTATCTGGACATAACCTATCTGATTCTAAAATGCCTTGGACATTGCTTTGCCCATACTAGTGGGGGATTAGAGTTGAATCACAATAACAGTTCTCAATTACAGTCAACAATGGCAGACTCTTTACATGTGTATTGCATTTTTTGTGAGGCCTGTAAAATCCCATGTCTTTCTGCTGTATAATATGAAAGATGTACACCTAACATGATAAAATGTGCACAGTCTGTATTCAGAAAGGAAAACAAATAGAAGGTCTTGTCTTTTTCTCCTAAGCCAAATGATAAATTTAATTCTTAAACAAAGGACTGTTTTTTTAAATTAATTTTGATCTTTCAGCTCCACTAACTGCAGACTGTGCAGAGGAACTGAAGCCAAGCTCTTGCACTGGTTTACTGAGTGCCAGATGTGTTTGTTTTATGGATGACTTCATTACAACTGTTCTAATCTGGGTTACGTCCTTTTAATTATTCCACAGAGGAAAGCAGCCGCGTGAAATTCTCTCAATCAGCTTGGGTTTGACAACAAGAATTCATCTCAAATAGAAAGTAATACTCTCAGGGACAGGAAGCATCTGATTAAATTTGTGAATACCAATTATACCCAGAGGGTTTGACCTGACATTGTTGATGCTTCTCTTTACAAGGCTGAGGTGAAAAGTACAATAGTTGAAGTAATCAAGAATGACAATAGTCCTGCAGGCAACCTAAGAGACATATACAACATTTTCAGATCAACAATTATTGCAGACTATAATACCCAGGGCACCAAATTTACTTCTAATTCACTATCTGGGACACTGATCCTCAATTCTGTTAATGCTTTTAGAGTCATAAAGTCATATGGCATTTTGACAGAATGTGTCTGCACAAACAGGCACATAGGAGGGCTCATTAAGAGGATGGAAACCCGTAGAATTATAAGGAAAGTGATGTTGTGGATTTGATTGTGATTCAGTGACAGGAAGCAATGGGTGATTTGCAAGGATATTTTTTCAGACGAGGAGAAGTGGTTCAAGTTTTGCAGTGATTCTGACTCTCGCAGTTATTCAAAAGTCAGCTTTTATGTCTGTTCACTTGCTGGAATTTTTATAAATGACCTTGACTTGGGTGTAGGAAGTATATTGTAAAATTTACAGATGATACAAACTTATCAAAGTAATAGTAATGATGTGTAATCAGGGTAGATATCAGCCTCAGGAAAACAAACAGAACTGTGAAATGGGCGGAAACATAGCAGGCAGAATTTAACGTAGACAAGTGTGAAGTGATGAACTATGATAGGAGTAAAATGGAAAGACCCTAAACTATAAATAGCATGGGTTTGAAAGGCTTAGATGGGCAGCATGGTGGCTCAGTGGTTAGCACTGCAGCCTCACAGTGCCAGGGACCCCGGTTCAACTCCACCCTCGGTTTGTACATTCTCCCCGTGTCTGTGTGGGTTTCCTCCGGGTGCTCCGGTTTCCTCCCACAATCCAAAGATGTGCAGGTTAGGTGGATTGGCCATGCTAAATTGCCCTATAGTGTCCAGGGGTGTGTAAGTTCGGTGGATTAGACATGGGAAATGCTGGGTTACAGGTTGGGGAATGGGTCTGGGTGGGACGCTCTTTGAAGGGGCAGTGTGGACTTGCTGGGCTGAATGGCCTGTTTCCACACTGAGGGGGTTCTATGAAAAACACTTCATTGTTGATACAGACTTTCCTAAAGATTGAAAGACAAGTTAATGTGATGGTTAAGTATCAGTGTTAGTTGGCTTATTAACAAAAGCATAAATACATGATGCTCAAACTTTCTAAATCATCGGCTGGGCTGCTGTGAACAATTCTCGATATCCCACTTCAGGGAAAACGTAGAGGTCATAGAAAGTTTTTTTTTTATTCACTCACGGATCACGCGTCTTTGGTTGGGCCAGCATTTATTTCCTGTCCCTAGTTGCCCTTGAAAAGTTGATGGTAAGCTGCCTTCTCATACTGCTGCAGTCCCTGTGCTGTAGGCAGCCAATGGGAGGGAATTCCATGATTTTGACCCAGTGACAGTGAAGGAATGATGATATATTTCCAAGTCAGGATGGTGACTGGTTAGGAGAGGAACTTGCAGATGGTTGTGTTCCCATGTATCTGCTGCCTCAGACCTTCTAAATGTAATTGGTTATGTGTTTCAAAGATGATATCTAAGGATCTTTGCAAATTTCTGCAGAGCATCTGATAGATGGTACACAGTATTGCTACTGAGTGTCACTGGTGGAGAAACAGATTGTTTGTGGATGTGATGCCAAACATATGGTCTCCTTTGACCTCGATGGTGTCAGCTTCTTGAGTGTTGGTAGGGCTGCACTCATCCAGGCAAGTGGGAAGTATTCTATAACAGTTCTGACTTGTGCCTTGTAGATGGAGGACAGGCTTTAGGGAGTCAGTAGTTGAGTCACTCACTGCAGTATTTCTAGCTCTTGTAGCTGTTATATTTATATGGTGAATCCAGTTCAGTTTTTCATCAAAAGTAACCCCCAGGATGTTAACAATGGAGATTTAGTGATCGTACCATCATTGAGTGTCAAGGGTGGTGGTTAGATTGTGTCTTATTGGAGATGGTCATCGCCTGGCATTTGTGTGGCAAGAAAGTTACTTACTTGCCACTTGTTAGCTCGATGTTGTCCTAATCGTGTTGTATTTGGACATGGACTGCTTCAGTATCTGAGAAGCCATAAATAGTGTTGATGAGGATTACCAGGATGTTACCAGGGTCGAAGGAGTCTAATTTTGAGAAAAGGAAGGAAAATTTAGGAATGTGTTACACCCGTAGGTCTCTAACCTTAGAGACCTACGGGCGTAACACGCACAAATTGGAAAGAAAATGGGAGAACTACGCCAAACGAGAGAGCGCAACCTGCGAACAACTCTACTTCCTACATGGATGCCTCAGGAACCGGGTATTACCACACAGTGTGAAGTACAGACCACCCATCAACAACCCACAAGCCCAGAAAACAGCAGAACAAAACGGCCGCAAGATGGTAAGCGTAATGATAAACGACGCACATAACTGGCTCCACAAATACAACAGAGAAATTACACACCAAAAAACATTATTCCTGGAAGCTACCAAACAAGACTGGACAACTGACATGGAACGAGCCATCAACAACAGCCGACAGAACACGAGCCAAGAAGAGACAGACCCTTCAAGATAAGCTAGCCACACTTACCCACAAAAACGACAACAACAGAACAGACACATGGATAAGAAACCTCTCCGACAGGAAACTGACGGACACGGAAAAAGCCGTTCTCACCCGAGGACTGAATTACAACTACAGGGACGCCAACAAAACGGAATTCCTAGCCACACTGGAAGCCACACTAAAGACCAACAATATCAATGAAGAAACACAGCAAAAATCTTAGAGAGAGAGAAACTTTAGGAATATTTTCCTTGAAACAGAAGAATAAATGCTAACCTAAGATAACTTTTCAAGGTGACCAGAGGTTTGAACAAGTGAATAAAGAAAAATTATTCCCTCTTTTGAGTGAGTCATTGCCCAGAATTCAGACAAATACAATTGGTACATTATTTAATGGGAAGATGAGAATCCAGCCTCTCAGTGAGAGTAGTACAGATCGAGAAAGTGCCATCTGAAAATGCAATGGAAACTGATTCATTATAGCATTGTAAGAGGATGTTTGACATCTAGAGGATGAGGAATGTCAATTTTAGGAATGTAAAACCAAGCAGGACTTTTCTTTCCGAGAGGCACCATGGGTCAAATGGCGGTTTTGTGTGCTGTATGGTTTGAATATTTGATGATTTCTGATCTGCACTTTAACTTTATCTTCCTACCATAGTTCCATATTCTTTGACATTTTTGACTACGAAAATCTGCCTATCTCAGTTCAATAGTCCCGAACATCAACAGGCATTTTGGGGAGAGAGTTTTTGATGCCCACTATCCTTTTAGAAGTGTCAGATGTGTTTTCAGAATTACCTTTTGAATTTCCAAGCTGTCATTTTAACATTCTTTTCCTTTGTTCTGAATTTCACCCCCAGAGTTCATTGTTCCTCTGGGCTGAATTGTACTTTTTTTTGGCAAAGCGTAAATTATGTCAAGGTTTCTAAAGGGATTTTCAACACGAGGACAATTGAGATTTTTCACTGCATCTTACCAAATGCATCTAAGTAACAACCTACACTGCCCTTAATGGTGCCCCTCTATGCCATTCACATCTTACAACATGCCATTCTCAAAAGGATTTACCACTCATCAGGTCATAGAATCCCTAAAGTGTGGAAGCAAGCCATTTGGTCCATCAAGTGTACAATGACCCGCCAAAGAGTATCCTGCCAAGACCCACCCTCCCTACCCTATTTCTGTAGCTCTGCATTTCCCATGGCTAACCCACCTAACCTGCACATCCCTGGACACTGTGGGCAGTTTAGCATGGCTAATCCACCTAACCTCCACATCTTTGGACTGTGGGAGGAAACTGGAGCACCCGGAGGAAACCCACATAGACAGAGAATGCGCAAACTCCACACTGAGGGTGGAATCAAACCCAGGTCCCTGGTGCTGTGAGGTAGCAGTGCTAACCACTGAGCCACCACATCACCCTTATCCACAGAAAGAAAGGCATCCATTCCACTTGCATAATTTTTGAAAGTCTGCTGTGCACCTGGACTAGCATTGGCAATCCAGTGTTGACCATCACCAGCAATGTCATGGTACAACAACCATGGCGCATAGTGGGCATGGCTGACACTCCTTTGCATGTACAACCCCATTCTCTCACCCTCGTCACCGTTTAATCACCAGGCCATACAGCTATCATTAGCTACATCCCAATGAGTCACTGCTGCTCTGTCCCTCAATGCCCTGTGCAGACCTCCATTTCTCATTGTTCAGTCAGGAACATCATTTACAGGCAAGATAATTCCAAACGTGAGCTCATGACCAACAATCATTCTACAGCCCTTGAAGAAACATAGCAGGTCTAGTAACATTTCTGGAGAGAGAAACAGAGTTAACATTTCAAGTACAATGTGTGTTCTGAAGAAGAGTCATTTAGTACTCAGAGCAGTAACTCAGTTCCTCTCTCCACAGATGCAGCCAGACCCATTGAGTTTTTCCAGTATTTTCTGTGTTTGTTTAAGATTTCCACTATTTTACTTTTATTCTACAGTCCATGATGGTCTGTTGCACCCAATGGGCATTAATGAGTTCCGTCTGGCTTGTAGCACCTGATGAAGAGTTCAGCTGGCAATGACAATGTTCTCCTCCCCAGTGTTCTCCACCTCCTTCCTGACAGATTGCCCCTGATTGCCGAGTTCCTCTATCACATCGTCTCAGTCCATGCTCCAGTTGTGTAAAGCACAGCGTGCTAGGGTGATGTGGCACACTCTGACTGGAGTATACTGGAGGGCCTTCCAGACCGGTCTGAATCTTATCTTCAGCTGCCCTCCTATCTGCTCCACCATGGGCCTTAGCAAAGAACGTTCACAAACTTGTTGAAGGTGCCACCCCGGCTGAGTGACCAACACCTTATGTCAAAAAGGGAGTACCTGCTGCACGCTGACTCCTTACCATTCCAACATTCAACTCATTTTTAAGTTGCTGCCATTTAATTCTAATCACTGAGATGACAAAAATAGATTTGCAATGACACGGTGCAATCTACCTTTCACCAGCATTTGAACCCTAAACATGTTCACTCTGCATGCAATATACATGAGTGAAGATGCCCAGTTTTCATCACTGCCAATAATACCCCATCCCATAGCATATCATACCCTCTGATGCTGTACCACACGCCCCCCGTACACCTTGAGTTTCCCCCAATCAACATATCCATTCCACCCCCACAAATGTGTCTGCTCCTCCCTGTCAGCCTTGACTTCCCCACTCCTTTTGTCAGTAATCCCTACACTAACTGAACAAGCCACCTTGCACCCTTCTCACTGATCAGTGGACAGAGCCCCAGGATTGTAAATGCCGCAGACATCTGACTAATTTCCCTGAATAGCAGCTAGACATGACTGACTAGGCTGTTGGTAGCTGTTTGCAGGTCCCTGACTGACAATGCACAATTCCCTGACTGCTCATGATGGTCCTATAAGACTGATTGTTTTCCACTCCTTATACTATAGCCAAACATAGCCCCTGACCTGTGCTGATGACTGACTATGGCCAAGTCCCGGGACTGTGTGTGGACTATGCCTATAACTGATGGTACTGGGATCCTGACAGACAGCACCTATCACCACCCCCACCCTCCCACCCTGACTGGATTAAGGATCAGCAAGGACCCCCTTCCAACATGGTCATTTGAATGAATAAACATACAGTATGCTGGTCACAAAGGCAGCTGGTAAAGCATGTATGCTGCAAGCATACAGGTAGGTGTTAAGAGAGCAAGCAAGAACATTGAGAATCAGTCTAGTCCAATCCATGAGCTGAGTGCCTATCCACACGTGCAGTGAGTCCTTGCAGCAGCTTTACAATGCTCGTTACTGGACCGTCCTGCGAGTTAATTCTGTACTTCCAATTCTGTGGGTCAGAAAGGTGCCATGAGGGTCCTGCGGGGCTGGCACATGTTTGATGATAACATCCATGGACAAGGGGTGCAGTCAGCAGATTTCCATGGATCAAGCCCCGAGTTGCTGTGTGGCACTGAGCAACATGGAGGATCCTTACAGCCCGCAGCGAACCAAGTTGCCACTCTGACTTCCACGTCGAGCATTCTCAATAACTGGCTTGTTCTGTGCATTTGGTAAGATAGGAAGCTGAATATTAATGGGGCTAGCCATGAATAAGACATTTAACAAGCAAAAATACCCCTTAATTGTCTCTGCCTTGTGAGAAACTCAACCCTCCTCACGGCCAATGCAGCAAGTTGTTCCTGTACAACTGAACTTTTCATGTGATTTTGCATAAATCTCTTTCAGGTCCCTATAAGATTCTACCCTCTATATCTAAGTGGTCCAATCCTTTTAAACGCCTTAATTAGATCACTTGACAAATCTCCTGCAATTAAGACAGTACACAAGACATGTTGACAAAATACTACAAATGCTGGAAATAAGAACTGTCTTCATAACTTAATGCTTCAAGCCCTGGTGTCATTGTAGTGAATCTGCATTCCACTCGCTCCAAGGCCATCATGTCTCTTCTGAGGAAGTGTGACCACTGATAGATGGAAGCTGCCATTGCTGTGGGTTGTATTGGAGGTGGGCATTGTGCCAGGGTGTGTGCCAATACTTTTTCGCGTGCAGTAACTGTCAGCTGGTTTGTTTCAAAGTTCCTGAACCTGCTGTCACCTTTGTAGCATGAAGGCTTCAAGCCCCATTTACTAAGAGAGTGGAACAAACATGTTAAATTTAAGTGAAGTGTCAGACTGCTTTGTGTTGTTCTATACCTCTAGGATCTGTCACACACTGTAACTTTTAACGTATTTCAATTTACTTTGTGATTTTTAATATTATCTTCCCAACACTCAGATGCAATTAAATAGGTTAAATAAAATGCGCACATGCAAGTTTTGCTGAATAAGTATGTATCAATGAGATGATAATGAAAAAGATGTACACTCCCAGTTACCACCATGAGACTAATGTACATCAGCTATTGTCACTTTGAATTGTCAGCCACTGATGACAAATCACAGATTTCTCATTTGAAATGATGGGTGTAAAATAATTATTTGGCAACAGAACTGTTTTGTTATCAACTGTAAATCATGCAGAATAACTTCAACAGTAAAAATGTAATGAAATTATATTGGAATCTGTGGAAAATGCGATAAAGCCCTTTGGGCTTGATTAATCAATTTCTGTCCCATCAAATCTGTGTGGGAAGTGCAAATTTGTGAAATTTGCCTGCTGATTCATGTTTTCAATAAATATATATTTCAAAGCAACTTGAACTTTAAGTGAAGCTGTAATTATGCAAATCCTGATGGAGGAATTGCATTTTGTGTGTTCAGTTTACTGGGTCAGATTTTGTTGCGATAATGATGTGGAGGTGCTGGTGTTCGACTGGATTGGATAAGGTCAAAAATCACACGATACCAGGTTATAGTCCAACAGATTATTTGAAGACACAAGCTAATGGTGAGATTATTACTGTCACCATCATTACTGCACTGAAACTGTCAGCAACACCAGGCATGATACATTCTCCTCTCTGGTTTGCCAGGAGTAATGATGGTGAAGGTGGTGATAAAATAGGGTGAGCATGAAAAGCTCAGATTCATGAACTCCAGAAAAAAAAGTTTCCAATTTTCCCTTCAAGCCTTAAATGAATTTCAGAATCTCAACCTTGAATGACAATCACCTTGTTTCCAGAGATTTCCCTCCCTTTAAAGCCCCAACTTGTTCTGTTTACCTCCACTTACAATTCTCCTCCCATCCACCAAGAGATTAAATGGCATAAATTCTGGACAGGGATAAATCAGACCGGTTACCTGGCAACTGTTGCTCATGTAACTGCTTCTTTTGTACAACAACCCTGCATGCTCCATGGCTACAGTCCTCCTAGACTCTCCATCCACACAATTCCACATTAGCACCACCAGCCTCATTATATCACTGTGCCTGCTCTCTGACTAACTCAGACTGCAATTTCAGGCCTTCATAGTGCTGAACTACACCTATTGCTTGCATGCTTTCGCTAGGTTGCTAATGTATGCATCTACACAAGATGATATTACAATAACATGGGCATCAACATCCTATGTCTTTGAGCTTGCTGACTCACTTCACCACTGAGTTATGGCCAGTCAGCCTTTGACTAGGTCACATTGCTTTCTTGGAGCACCATGTCTTGAGTGCTCAAATACAGGCTGCCTGCCTTTACATTTTAACCCACCCTGCAAAAGGAGAGGCAGGTAGTTAGTGAAGGTTGGGAGCATAGAAGAGAAAAGGTTTCAGTCAGAAAGTGGGTGGGCTTCTCTGCCATTTAAAACCATTGTCGTTGATCTCATCTCGGCCTCAACCCCACTTGCCTGCTCATTCCCTGCACTGTCCTTTAGCTGATTACTAATTAAAAATGTGTCTATCTCCTCCCAGTGTCCACTGCACTCTGGGGTAGTGAATTTCACAGAGATATGACCCTTTGAAAGAAGGAATTCCTCCTCATTTCTGTTTTAAGTCTGCTACCCCTTATCCTAAAACTATGACCTCTCATTCTAGGTTGTACCACATGACGAAATATCCTGGCTATCTATTTTGTCAATCCTCTTTAGTATCTTATTGGCCTCAATTAGATCTCCTCTCAATCTCTGAACTCTAGCAAGTGTAGACCTAAACTGCTGAATCCCTCCTTTATCTCTGGAATTAATCCAGTGAACCAAGTTCTAGAAGATCATTAATGTTCTTGTGGCACTGCTGGGAGACTATGGACACTGAACTAAGCCATGCTCTAATGTCTGTCCAGCCTGGCCTGGTCTCATTAGTGGTCAGCAGAGAAAAGGACTGCCTTGTCCTCTCCCATTCCATCCACCAGCACTTCCACAGCCCTGTCCTGGCAGTGGGGAGCTTGCTTGCCTTTCATCTGAGACATTATTATGGTTGTGCACTATATGGTCCAATTACCTTTGAAAGGTAGTTGCTGGCTTGAGTGTCCAAAATGTTATGTACCTGGTCTTTAAATATGGTGCTAGAGGCATGGAAGCCAGTTGATTTTGCCTGTAGTGAGCACTTCCACTTTACTAGCCACACCAATCCAGAGAAATGCATCTAACAGCTCAGTTGCTTGTAGGGTTCTCTTTGGGTTATTACAAATCTCATTCGTCAACACACTTTAACTGCACTTTGGGAAAATTCAAGCCCAAAATATGGAATGCATGGAAATTCAGAAGTTGCTGCCAGTGAGACAATGTTGTTCCACAACGCAGATCGTAGAGGCTTCTCTCCTTCTCATCACTATTGCAATCATGAATTGATAAAAACTTCCCTTTCTGCATACTTTGTCTTGCTGCATTTAAAACCATAAGAAAACCTTTATTGAATGATGTGTAATCATTAATCATTATCATTAATCGGAATCATTACTAAACATCCTGAATGGCCATGAAATGTATTTCTGAAATATCACATTTTAATGGCTGAAAAAAGGCAAGTTTTGTCAAAGCGGTTTGTTTTTTATCCACCAGGACATTTCACAAGAATACTAACTCAAGGGCCAACCAGCACTTATGTTGCATGAGAGGAAAGTGCTGATTGATTGAAAAGTGGACTCTGATTGATACGTCTATTACAATGGAGCAAGCACCCATTAATATTGATTGACAATTAATTGCCAAGCTTATTTACATTTCAAGTCAGCAGGTTAACTCTGATTGGTCAGGACACTGCCTTGAGAAATGAACCAGTGAACAGCTGTTACCAATTTTTGATGAATTGAAATGGGAGCAGCGTGTGTACATGTTATTTATTCACCATTAACAAGACACTGCCATTGAGCCAAACAGATGCTTGGCCTATCATGCAAATGAGCAATGTGGTATAAGAAATTTAGTGATTGTGTGATGCCAGGTATCTAAGCCTTATATGCTGAAAACTGGTGGGTTACATCAAACAGAATATTCCTTCAGCTGTTTGCAACAAGCAAGGTATTGATTTCACTCAAAAAAAATACTCATAGAATGTGTGACACAGTGTTCAATATTAGATGTGATTCTGCAATTGGAAAACATTTGTTGGATATTCCTGAGCATGCAAAAGATTATGCTGGCAACCAATATAGGATAACAGATTTGCAGAGTGGCACAGATGCAGTTACTGGAAGCTACATATCTTAATACACAGGGCCCTCTTCGTTGCAAACATGTACACACACTGCATCTGAATAAATTCACCAAAATCAGTAACAGTGATCTGCAGGCTTCATTTCTTAAGGTAGAGCCCTGATCAAACAGAGTTAACCCTGTGGGTTTAAAACTTGAAACAAGCCTGGCAGTTAACTGTCAATAGGCATTAGTGGATACATTCTCCATGCAATGCTTTTACCTCCAGAGTCCACTAGCCAAAACGTCAGCACTCTCCACTCACTCGGTATAAATGTTGGTTTTCCCCTTAAATTAATATTCTTGCAAAATGTTCTGATGAGAGCAAAATAAAAAATTTTGACAAAATGTGTCTTTATTTTCAGCGATACTCAACTTCTGTATGATCAAATGACTACTTATCAAATTTTAACATAATGATCATAAAAATTCCACATATTTTCCATCAATGTGTTCTTTTTCTCTCTGAAAGACTGTCTCCTTCTTTTAGCTTCTGTTTTGATAAAGTCTTGAGTTTCTTTTCTATATAAAAGCCTGAGTTAAAAGGATTTTAGATGCTTTTCATTTCCTGATTTGTGTGTGAATGCTTAAATTCTGGTCACTGAATACAATATCTGACCCATTAACATGGAGTAAGAGAGGAAATATGATAGTATGAATTGTACAAGAACTGGATCCTCCCTTTACTCCAGGTAATAAAGCTAGCTTGCTGAGGGATAGATCTTGGAACCTCACAGATTCATTCCTTCATTGGTGGTCCCTCACAGATGAGGATGACTCTCTTCCGCTCTAAGGGTGAGTCTGTAACAGTCCATAACAGTCTGTAACATTCGTCACAGACTACCCACAGTCATTTAACTACTAATTGTTTGTTGTAGGCTGGAGGTGCAATCTTGGAGGCACAATTTCCAGCTTTCAGCATCAGGAAGTCCTCTCTCATAGAGCTGCCAGCCAACCAGAGGACGACTTATCTCCAACACTTTGGGATATGGGTGTGTGGTGCTGAATCAAGATTTGAGTAAGCGCATGGCAGTATCAGAAATCGCACGACACCAGGTTATAGTCCAACAAGTTTATTTGAAAACACAAGCTTTCGGAGTCTTACTCCTCCTTCAGGTTTTAGTGAGAGAGGTAGTATCAGACACAGAATTTACAAGTAAAAGATCAAAGAGTCCCACCACTGATGGGATGTTCTAAACAAACCTAAGATGCTGTTAAATTTTTAATCAGTTTGAAGGTTTTAATTGATTGATGTGTACATGTACATGTACATCCCCAAATTCCTTTGAAGTCACTGTCTTGAGAGAACTGAAGGTTTTATCACTGTAAAGAAGCTAGAAGAACAACACCTCATTTTCCGCTTGGGGACCCTGCAGCCCTCCGGACTCAATACTGAGTTCAACAATTTTAGGGCTTAAATTCTCCCATGTTCTAGGCCCCTACCCCACACACCAGGCCTTGTTAACACATACTCTGCCATTACACCACCTATTGGTAGTCACTAACAGACCCCATTAGCAGCTTTTCACCCTCCCAACCATATCATTATCGACTCCTTTGTCTATCCAACTGTTCTTCTCTCTCTTTGGGCTATATCCCAACCTATCATTGCCTCCCTACCTCCTCCGTCTCCCTATCTTCTGCATATAAACTGATGTTTTCCCAGTTACCATCAGTTATGACGAAGGGTCACCGGACCCGAAACGTTAACTCTGATTTTTTCTTCACAGATGCTGCCAGACCTGCTGAGCTTTTCCAGCAACTTCCGCTTTTGTCCCTGATTTACAGCATCTGCACTTCTTTTGGTTTTTACAAAGAGAAAAAGGGAATGCTGACGTTGAACAACCTCAAACAACCATTAGCCAGTACCACATACTGATAGAGACGGCAAATACCACAATCTGCCAACTGTGATCATCAGGGAAAAAAAAAACACAACTACCTTTTCAATTGCTAAGTTAGAAAATAACTCTTTACTGGGAGACAGTGGGTAAGTTCATTCTGATCACAATTTGTTTATATTCTTCACAAATTCAATTCAGCTCTCCTGCTTGTTGAATGATCACAATGGCTGCGTTTCATTTACTAATCCCCATCTTTCTCATTGCCCTGTTCTTTCTTAATATATTCTAATTTTTACATACTGCTTTTTGCACATTGTCCTTTGTCTTGACTTTATATTCATTGTGCTTAATTTTATCATTTTGACCTCTTTGCTCAAAGACCACTTTCTGCTCTCATGGCCCCTCCTCATAGTCAGGCATCATATTACTGATCCCTTCTCTACTGTAAATAGCTTGCCCCAATTTAACCAATCTCATTAAGCCAACTCCTCCTCATCCCTTATTTTGAAACTAACTACAAGTAATTGGATGCACCATCATATTCTACCTTGACACAAATTTCCACTAACACTGACTTCACAAACACTGGAACAGTGATTGGAATAACTAGTCATGTCATTTGTGAGAATGTGACTCCTCTCCTTCTATATTAACAGACATGGTTGCAGCTGCATCATTGAGGAAAATAAGATGTGAATCTTTGACTTCAATTCCTCTGGGAGCACTGGAAATGACATTGTCAGTCCTTTTACTTTAAACTTCCATACGCTGTTTGTTTTTCCATCAGAATCTACAACTGCTGATCTTGCTCAATAACATCAATGTCTGTTTCCATACCTACTTTGTATTTGAGGACTTCCAGGCTCCTGAACTAGCTCCAGATCTACGATGATCTTCATGTAACCTTCGCCTGTAATTACACCTGTCCTCTTGTCTGGTTTGAATTCTCCCGTTGTCCCCAGTGTGTTGTAATTTATTTTTAATTGTGTGCTGTGCCGATGTACTGTGGTGGGCATGAACAGAAAGTGCACACAAAGAGCAAGTCAGATTGTTCAAATGTCCCAAGATCAAAACTAGAGTTGCCGCAAACTTTATCGCAATCTTCTTCAGTCTTTAATTTCGTACTTGAAATGGGAAAGGAGAATTCATTCCCAAGCTCATTGCTTTTCTGTTGTGTTCTGCAGTGAGAAACGATTGACATATCGACTCAAAGCACCCAACCACCATCAAACACTTATTTACACATCCCCCAACAAAGAGGGCAAGATAACAAAAACCCAGATCTTGCAATATACTCCATTGATATTCTACTAAAATGATCAGTAGTTCTGATCTGGGGTACACCGGTCAATACTCTAGCCCAGCCAGCAACTCCTGTATCCCGTGAACGAATAAAATAAAGCTTGCCACAACTTTTAAAAACAGCTGTCAACCATTATGCTCTGCCTTCTCTAACCGATTTTATACTCAAACTGTCACTGCCTCCTATTCCATTGGTTTCAGATTTATTAACCATCCAATTATGAGACACTTTATCAAACACCATCCATGACACATGACATCAATAGCAGCACCTTCATTAACCCACTATGCGATTTCAAATCAAGTTGGTCACAAATCATTTGACAGAGCATCCACTCCCTTCTGGGGTGGAGAATAGAGTGAAAAAAATGTCTCCTAATCTTCATCCTGAATCATCCAACCCTTATCCTCAGACCTTTCCTCTAAATTCTCAATAACCCAGCTTGGGGAGGTAATACACTTTGCGTCCCCATGTCTCATATCTATCTTGGATATTAATCTCATTTCAGATTTAAAATTTTACAATTGATTTTGCATCAACAAACAAACAGGGAGGAGAGTTGCATTAATTTCATTAATCAACTTTTTAGAGTTAATGGTGGCAATTTTGTAATCACGAGCTCTGAGGTACTCAGTTCTTAGCTGAAAGGAATAGAAGAGTGGAAGGAAATAGCAAGTTTGCAGCCTTTAAGAGGAGGAACATGCCTTTCATGTGAATTAACTATTAATGGCAACATAGTATTACACCAGATTTTAAATTTAGGATTGTCAATCTGATTCCTAGGTATTTTCTGGGTTTTGATCCTCTGTCCACCTGATGCAATTTTAAAATGTAAATGCACTAATTGGGCAGGAGGTGACCGAGTAACTCCAGGAGGGAGGATTGCCCTGCAGAGCATAAGTAGCAAAGACATAGAGCAGCCATAATGCACCTTGGTGATACCTTACTAAAGACAGCAGGTAGCACCAATAGTATATCGTACACAAAAGTGGTGATACTGCTAAAGAAGAGGTAACATAATCGATCCAGAATAAGGTCCCCAAGGTTCCAACATATTACACCTTACAAAAAAAAACTATCACTTCTGCACACTTTGAATGCAGCAACTGTGCACTGACAAGCACCAGACTGTTTACATTTCCCAAATTCACGATTGAAAATTCCCGTCTCGTCCTGGTTTTCCATTCATCAGCTCCTAAAGGCATCTAACAGATGGTTAAATGGAGGCAAACAGCTTTCCCATTAGCCCCCTCACTCTCCCTTTAAAAATCAGAGTACGTACTGAAGTTACCAGGATCCAGAGATGCCCACTGTGATTTTCAAATCACACACTTTCCTGATCCTACAGGCCATTGAAAATCCAGCTCAAAGGGTCTGAATTTACTGATTTACTAATTTAACCAAAACAGAAACCAGAAACAGAAAGTGTAGGCACCTCATACTAGTGGCTTTCCACAATATGGTTAACTTCATAAGTTACAGATCAAATCATTCAAAAGAAAAGGATGTGCATATAATTTAGCTGTAATGTCAGTCAAACCAAAAGTCAGCCATTTTGAACTGCACACTGCAATGTAAACCTAAACCTCATTGAAATCCAATTATTCGTTCAGCTTGTTCAATTCTGAAAATACATCACTCCAATAAAACATTTCATTAAGGTGGTTCACCGAAGCCTTCCTTCAAAGGTTTGGTAAATAATTTTCCTTTTATCTAAAACAAACATGTGGACTGTTGATGCGCTAGGCCACATGAGTGAATTGTTGACAAATGTCATACTGTGCAAAGACACAATCATGAACAAAATAAGATTCAGAGCTTCCAGTTGTACAGTGAAAATGCATTTGGGGTCCTTGTGAATGTTGGTATCATTATGGTTCAACTTAAAGAGCAACCAATGCACACATAACACATGAGAAACAACTCATCTCTCCTTACCTACAGGTGACAACTCAGGCACGCTGCCAACATATGGTCCATCTAGGAATTTTGGCTCACTGTCATTAATATCCTGGACTTTGATGATAAATTCCGATTCAGGCTCCAGAGGTCTGTCAGTCAGCCTGTCCCGTGCTTGAGCACGAAGGGTGTAGTAGGTTTTTTCTTCACGATCCAATCGCTCTGTGGCATGGATATCCCCTGTAATCTCATCGATAATGAATACTGTCCCAGCACCCTCCCCTGATATGGTGTACTTTATGGAGCCATCTCCTTTGTCCGAGTCTGAGTGAATCTAGAAAAGAGAAAGAAACCATTTTAATAAATCTAGTTAGTTAGTCATTTTGGAACTGTTTATAACTGGATGAAGCCAGTTTGTGGCATAGGAAGAATTCTATTTGTTTCTATTCAGATTCAGAATGGCAAACTTTTGCCTTGAAAGGCTTTTTTTGATGGGCAAAGGTACCAAGGGATACGAAGCAAAGGCAGGAAAATGGAATTGGGGTTCTAATCAGCTGTGGTCTCTTTGAATTGCCAACTCAAGGAAGAATTGAGGTGAATGGAAGAGATGCAGTTAAGAGGAAGCTGAATATGTATACGAGGGGCAAAGGAATAGAAGTATATGCTGATTAGATTAGATGAGATAAGGAGGTGTGGGAGATGGCTCATGTGGAATATAGATGATTTAACCAAATGGCATGTTTCTGTACTGTATGTCTATCTATGTTAACCCATGTGACAGATGTCAGGGTTACTCTTATTTCTGATGTTCTTATGCTCGCATATGGGTATCAAGAAATACATAGGAATATGATATTACAGTATAAGACTGGCAGTACTGTTGCTTGGAGACAGACAGCAGAAACCAGCATGAGTCAGACTTCAGTGTGGAAATGCACTTACATGATGTGAGTGAGTTCTACCAGTGTATAGCCTGTGCCTGGAGATGTGGTGACCTTTCTTCACCGGGGTGATTCCTGAATGTGGTGAACTTTGAAATTAGATTTATAAATGGAGCAGCTGTGTGTGCTAAACTTGACACAATCCAATATTAGGTTCCAAAATACCTTTTTTCCACTATGAGTTTGAAATTAGCCTGGCCTTTTCTTTATAGTTTTTTTTAATGTGCTCAGCCTAACTTTGCTCAATTTGATGCTGGTTCGATGGCTGGATAAAACACAAGATACTAGGGTGAGGCAAACTTCCTCTTTTTATTGCATGGAGTGGAAGCTTGAATAACTATTTTCTTCTCCTTCTACAACTGTGTCCATCTAGTATTGGGCCCAGCTTTCTTTATGATTTTACATGAGGGAGTGCCATTGTGTTCTCAACCTGATAAGGCAATTAATTAGCAATGGCTGACCAGGAACCTGTCAGTGCCCTTCAAGGCTCCTGGAAAGATTAGCACATAGTTTATTTTCAATCTTGACTGCGCATGAACACTCCTTCCGTGACCAATAAGGCCTTGAGTGGGGCTTGAATCTGAAGCATAGTCACTCCCCTCGACAGGAAATCAGAGCAATGAGTATATGCGCTAAGAATTTTCATAAAAGCAGTGCACAGGGGCAGCTTTTTCCATCTCTGGCTGTACTTAGCACTCCTGAGGTACTTGAATGTAGCAACGTTTGGGGATGGGATAACTCCAGAAGGGCGAATTCTTTCAAATGAGACAGGGACTGGATTATGTAAGATATATATACAGGATGGCATGGCGGCTCAGCGGTTAGCATTGCTGCCTCACAGTGCCAGGGACTCGAGTTTGATTCCACCCTTGGGCAACTGTCTGTGTGGAGTTTACACATTCTCCCTGTGTCAGCGCACGTTTCCTCTGGGCGCTCTGGTATCGTCCCACAGTCCAAGATGTACAGGTTAGGGGGATTGGCCATGCTAAATTGTCCCATAGTGTCCTCGGTTATGCAGGCTAGGGGGATTGACCATGAGTTACAGAGATAAGGTAGGGGGTGAGTCTGGATGGACGCTCTTTGGAGGGTTGGTGTGGACTTGATAGGCCGAATGGCCTGCTTTCACACTATAGAGATTCTATGATACAGAACCAAAGCATTCCATTGAGCCCGAACAATCCATTTTGAGGTTTATTTTTCTCCCTGTTTCCTGTTTAACATTTTTGTCAAATACTCAATTCATATGCTCTTCAAATTCCCTGATGAATTGAGGTAGATCAGCTTTTAAACTACCTTGGTTGGTGGTGTGTTAAAATAGAGTGGAGGGGTACTTTTTACAGCCTGATTACAGAAGAAGGTGGGATCCTCTTTAAAGATATAGATAGGGCTGGATTCTGTCCTTGGCTTAGGTGAGTTATTCAAACATTTTGTTATTTATATGTTGAATGAGGAACCGGTGACCCTCAGGTTAAACTCATACCAGTCTTTATTGAGAGGGTGGGAAAATGCTGACCTTGTCTTTATTGAGAGAAGCCCAGTTTCATTCGATCAACTGGGCAATACAAACTTTGATTGATACAGTATCATTAATGCAAAAATGTTCATTAATTTCAGACGGCGCAATGAAAAGAAAATGGACACTGAGTTAAATGATCAAATTCCAAGAGGTATTCTCCTTTTGCAAGGAAGAAACTGAGCCCAGTTACCTATCCTGATGTCAAAGAAGTTCTGGTTCAAGCTACTACTAGCAGAGAATTTTCCAATCTCTGGGATTGTCACTCATTCCAGCTATCTCCAGAGTACAGCTCCAGATGTCAGTGAGACCCTGCAGAGTCTCTCACATTATACTGCCCCAGATTCATTATCCACATGGAGAATGGTTATGTTATGGTGTGTGGAGACTGGATTGCAACATTTGAATTGTTTTTCCACACACGTATGATTAAAGATTTTCAACCATATCTGCACAAAGGGTTAATTTTTAAAAAACACTAAGGTCAATAACTAGATACTTTCTGCTACCTAAGCAAAATGGCAATGCATTGAATTCAGATGGTACCAAATTCCAGGTGTGTCAAAGATGTCAGCTATTCCAACTGGCAGGGGCTGGTGGGAGCTATCCAGGGAATTTTACAGGCCACTGCCAGTAAAAAGTAAAATTCAACTCTATTTCTTGAGACGTCCTGAGAGGAGCGGAGTTTCAAGTGGTCATTGATATAGTATCGTTAATGTAAAAATGTTCATTAATTTGAGAATGTGTAATAAAAAAAATGGATACTGGGTTAAATGAACAATTACCAAGAGGGCATCTAAAAATGGATCTTAAACCATACACTAAAGAAAGAATAGGAGGCAAAAGTGCGAAGCGATTTAGAAATTTCAGAACCTATAACAGATAATGGTAAGACTGCCAATGGTGATAGAGTGTGAAGAACAAGTCACCAGAGTAAGGAGAAAGGACAAGAGGTGAGGGCTGTACTTTTGGCAAGAGTGATACAGATGGGGTTTGGCAAGTCATTGAGGGTCAATTGGAGATGCTGGAAATTTTAAAATTGCAATGCTGGGGTGATGGGAGCATCTGTAGAACCACAAAGACCTGTGGTGGTGAACAAGCAAATGGAAGAGCAGGTTCAAACAATAATTAAATGTTTTTAGTTACTTCTGCCTGCATATTTGAAATTCATTCATAAATAAGTGTGAAAGCATGGAGTGAAAAGCTATTTAAACCTTCTGAGACCATCTGACCCATTGTACAATCATAATATCAAGGTATTCACAAAGATCAAGGATCAGAATATACCAGCAGCAAGTAGTTTGGATCTGGAGTGCATTGCCTGAGAGTATGATGGGTTCAATCATGGATTTAAAGAGGGAATTCTAAAAATTACCTGAAGAAATAAATTTGCAGGTCTCTGGGGAAATGGTAGGGAAGTGAGACTAGGTGAGTTGCACTTGGAAACTGCCAACATAGACAGGACAGGTCAAATAGCGTTCTTTATACTGTAATCATTCTTTGGTTCTGATTTTGTGGCCCATTCCATTCCCAGATTTCTCAGAAGAGGTTTATTTTCGACCAAGTAAAACTTCCGTAAAGGTAAATCTATACTCCAGATATTCTTGCCTCGTGCTGAATAATTGACGACAAACCGTTAAGTAAACTATTTAATCATTTTGGCCTAAATCTATCCCTAGAATCTAGAATTGCATTTTTGTTTGACAGACATCTGACGTTTCAAATGAGCTCTGTGAATTAACACATGGACTGTTGGAAATCCATTCCACACAAACAGTAAAAACAACCCTCACACCATGCATGGGCACGTACGCGCGTGCGCGCGCGCGCGCGCGCACACACACACACACACACACACACACACAAACAGACAGACACAAGGAAAATTCCTACCAATATCCAGCTTCACTTAAGGTTTAACTTTTTAATCTGGGTCTGGTCTTACAAACAAAATTAAAGATCAACGAAAATAATGTTCAATTACCTGTTTTATGTGCATCATCTATTATTATTTTTACAACCATGAGTGAAACTTGCTTCTAAGGAGACAAAGAAAAATAACCATTTTTCTTTTTGAAAACACTTTATTGCTTCTTTTAGGCTGTGCAGAATAATCAGATGAGCATCTGGAGACTGCAGAAACACAGAATCATGAAAATGGTTACCACACAGGAGGTGTAAGGACACGTGGCCTGTCATAACTTTGCTGGTTCTCTGCAATGTGAACATCAGCAGGCCATTCAGCCTTGAATTTTTTCTAGTATATAAGTTGGTCATAACTGGTCACAGTCCTCCACCCACCTTGGTTTTGCAGCTGTTAAAATCACTGTCCAACAAAAGCCTAACAATCATCTTAGCCTGGACAGTATTTTTTGCAAAGAAGAACACCTATTTGCATGAGTTAGTGTTCCAGTTTTCACAATCGTCAATGCAACTGAATAAACCTTCCTCTCAAGAACTGGTCATGTGATTTCTTAAAGGATTATCATGAATCCAAGCACCAGGAACTTCAAATTGGTAACAGCTGTCTCTAAGACAATAGCTACTCTTTGGTATCTAACCTGACTGTCTGTGCAAGATAATGAGCAGTTTCCATAACAGCCAAACTCAGTGGGGTTTTTATGACGTAATTTTAAACTGTACTCTTCCACAGGTCTTCATTATTCACATTCATTGACTCAACATTCAATTTCTGTTTGAAGTTCTACTGCTGTGAATGATCTGGCCATGACTTACCTCATGATTCAGTGAAAATATGCTTCTCATTGACTGCATAAGTACAGAATAATGATTGACAAGACACGGATATGCCAGCTGCTGCTCTGCTTCAGTAGATCCTCAGCATCAAGTCAAAGGAAAAGCAGACTTTTTACACAGTTATTTGTATTGATGTTGACCATGGATGAATTTTAACAGCCTTCCCATCAGCTGCGGAGACCGTATTTGGGAGGAAGGTTGTACTGAATAGAAACATGTTTTTCACAATTGCCCAGGAAGATCTCCCCTCAAGAGGTGATATGTGTTTAAACCCACCTCTTCGTCTGTCCTGGCAATATTTCTGTCAAGACGATAGTTATATAACACTTCCCCTGTCATCCATCAACCACATATTTACCCATATTCTTATAGTGCAGTGGGCATTTCCAATGTCCAAAGCCACTTCTGGTGAGACATACCAATAAGTCTAGAGTACAGCAATAAAACTACCAAATATTTCAGTCTAGGTCTTGTTCAAAGTTGCTTTCCTTGACTTAAAACCAAGTTGCTCACAGGCAGAAGACTGGAGACTTTTAGCAAGATGCTTATTTTGGCTTCTATATTGATATACTTGTTCTAGGTCAATACTCTTAAATACATAAGGAATAATTCCTGTTGCAACAAAAAGAAACATTTACTTCCAATTAAACTGCCTGATTGCACTGGTTCATTGATGATTCGATATGATTATGCAAATAACTTTTGGCATAATTCTATGCAGTTTTGAGCACAATTTCCAGGTGCCAAAGCGGAAAATCAACCCCCCTGTGCTCCACATCCTGTCCTTCTTAACAATTCTATTTATTTAGAATCCCTACAGTGTGGAAACAGGCATTCAACCCATCGAGTCCACACTGAACCTGTGAAGAGCATCCCACCTAGGCCTGACCCCCTACCCTATCCCTAAATTTCCCATGGCCAATCTGCATAGCCTGCCTATCCCTGGATACTATGGGCAATTTAGCACAGCCAATCCACCTAATCTGCACATTTTTGGACTGTGGGAAGAAACCTGGAGGAAACCCACGCAGACACAGGTAGAATGTGCAAACTCCACACAGACAATTGCCTGAGGGTACAATTGAACTCAAGTCACTGGCACTGTGAGGCAGCAGTGCTAACAACTGAGCCACCATGCCACCCTTGGGTTGAAAAGGGTAGTTTTTCATGGTTACCTCAGCAGTTGGCACCACACTGCTTCGTAAAGCCAATCCTCCAGCCAACTGAGCTAAACCAAATGCCACAGATTATGGGAATGCCCTGAATTATTCTGACAAGTGTAGTCTAGAACTGATCCAATGCCACAGTCAATGTAGAAACGAGATGGCACTGCAGAAAATGGTTTAATCTGTCCATTTCTCCAACACTTGATTGACACAAACATATAGTAAAGAATAAATTGAACTTTGAGAATGTTTGCTTTTACCTATTCATATTGTGCCGAGCTAGTTAGTGACAGGGGCCTTGCAATAAAACAGCTGAAGATTATTGAAAGATTTTTTTTTAGAACAGTAACTCTGTTATTTTGTGGACACTTTGTAAATACAACACAGTAGAAAATGGGTCACCATGGTAACAAAAGTGAGTCCACAGTGGCTGTAGATCATTTTGAACACCTACACGTATGTGAGATTGTAGATTGAGAGCAAATAAGTGTGTCGTTCAGTCATGGATAATATTTGTAGGAATCTACTGTTGACAGGCTGCCTTGTAAGATTTGTATGATTGGAAAGCTAGACAGTTCAGTGTAAAATGGGAGATAATGCTAACAACAACTTGGATTGATATAGCACCTTCAATATAACACAATATTCCATGATGGTGCTTTACAAACATTACATTTGGTGCTGAACCACATAAGGGAATATTAAGCGGTGGCTTGGCCAAAGCATTTAATCAGAATCTTTAGGCAGGAATGTGAAGTAAGGAGGCAGAGAGGTTGACAGAGAGTGTTTCAGACCTTAGGGCCTAGGTCACTGAAGGCATAGCCACACAAAAGGTGTTGGAATTAAAGTTAATTAAATAATTAGGAATGCTGAAAAGAGCAGAATTTAAGAAGCACGGATATCTATTTATTTATGTATTGTTGGGGGACACCATATTTGAAGTGTGAAGCCATGCTGACATTTGAAATTTAAGATGAAAATTTCCACGTCAAAGTGTTATTTAGCGGGGAGCTAATGTCAGCTTTCCGTTGCTACAACTTTGTTCTCCAGTGGTGAAATGTCCTGATATGTCCTGACTGCTGCTACCATTTCCTTGACAAACTCGAACCAAGAATACACCTTTCATCTTGATGTTAGTCTAAGGTAAGAATATGATTTCAAAAGGTGAGGCACTTTGGAATGTGGTTCCTTTAAAGCTATTTTATGTTATGCATAAACCAAAGATTCTGTTTAGATTCTAGCAAAGATGTTCAAATGTGATAACAATGAATGCTTGTTTTCTTTACAGAGCCAGGGCTTATGCCCAAAGTTTCTTTGGTTAAATAAATCCTGTGGGCAAGAAGATATAACACTGCAAAATAAAATGTGGAATCCCTTTGCACCTTGTGTTTCTATCAATGTTTAATTTTTCACTCTAAGAAGGTATCTACTACAGGAGTTGTAACCTGTAACCTGAATATGGATAGGAAACAACAACTTTAATTATATGTAGAATCTTCAATGTAGAAGAGAAGTCCCAAGGTATTTCGCAGATCATAGAATTCCTACAGTGCGAAAGCAGGCCATTTGGCCCATCGAGTCCACACCAACCTCTGAAGAGCCACTCCCTATCTATCCTATCCCTGTAAACCTGCATTTCCCATGGCTAACCCAATTAGCCTGCACATCCCTGGACACTGTGGGCAATTTAGTATGGCCAATCCACCCAGCCTGCACATTTTTGGACTGTGGGAGGAAACCGGAGCACCCGGAGGAAACCCACGCAGACACGGGGAGAATGTGCAAACTTCACACAGACAGTCACCTGAGGGTGGAATCAAACTGAGTCCCTGATGCAGTGAGGCAACAGTGCGAACCACTGCACCACCGTGAGAAGTGAGCATCGAGTAAACTTCAGCACCCTGATGACAGGGGTTTATAAAATAGGCACGTGCAGGTACAGATTTGTTCACACCATTCTCCAATGTTCAGCTACCTTTCGAAGAAAGTATATCATATTGCTATCATATCTCTGTCAGCAAAACAATGTGCTGGGATGTTGCCGTACATTAACCATCTAGTGACATGCAACAATTTATAACAGATATTGTGCTCCTAAAAGCTATGTGTGGCTTGGTATGTGACGCTAAGTTATTGGTAGGTCTATCAGTATGTTTTCAGCAGACACTTTTAAATAGTTTCTGTGAAGTGAAACAACAGATATTGAAATGAACATTTGAACAAAGGAAAAAACAGTTAATAATGCTGTCATTACATCTACTACATTACATGCCTCTAATCAGTCAAATAAAATTATCGAGAATCAAATTGTTCAAGTGGCAAGTGCTGTCAACAAAAATGAAGCACAAAGCTTTGGTGAAGTTACAAATAACTGTGACTACACTGACTGTAGATGTTAAGAATTCTCTCCTCCTCATCGTCAGTGCTGAAACAGTCCCCTAGTTTAGAGCACAGAGAATAACTCTTCCATTTGTGTAGCTGAGATCTCTTGGGCTGCACCCTGAGTATGTAAACACCATGCGTCATTGTGTTTTGAGGAGCTAACTTCTCCAAGCATTAGCAGATGGGTCTGGCCACATTACTATGGAAAGCTCCGAGCTGTTGGACCATGCTAAATCACTTGTCCTTTCGGGGGGTATTTATGCCAACAAACAGCTCTGACCCTTAGCCCATCAGAAACTGATCAATTCATTACTTCCTCGAGGCTGTGTGAGATGATGGGATCTGTTAGATCTCTGAGCAAACTTTCAAAGTCATTTTGTAAAGTGCCTCCTCACTAGAACTTTGAACTAAGCACCGTGACACAGCTTAGCTGGTGGAAAGAAGGGTAGAACCTCGTCAGATCCTTCCTGAGTGCTGAAACATGTCACCTCTGCCTATTGTCCTCACGGCGACTGTGCTGGGTAAAAAAACTGTAGCCCATTGTCTTCTGGAATGTACTTTGACAAAGGATGTCCAGAGAGAGTTGCAATGTCTTTCAGTTTCACACTTTAATTAAGTCCCTGGATCTTTGGGGAGATTTCTTTCCTTGTCTACTGTGAAGACTGCCTAACAATACTTATTTAGCTTCTCTGCCATTTCTCTATTTCAAATTATAAACTGCTCTGTCTCACTAGAATGGAGCTATATTTGTTTTTTTTTGCTACCTCTTCCTTTTTATATAGCTATAGAAGCTTTTACAATTTTTTTTTATGTTCCTTACCATTTTATCTTGAAAGAGACCAAACATTTTCTTTTTGAGAACTCAACAAAAGAACGAAACCAGACATTTGGTTTCTGGCATTGACCTAGGAACTAGAAAAGGCAGCGCTGTCAACTCTAAAATCCTCCTTACTAATATTTAGAGGCTAGTGCCAAAATTGGGAGAGCTGTCTCACAGTCTAGTCAAGCAACAGCCTGACATAGTAATACTCACGGAATCATACCTTACAGACAATGTCCCAGAGACCACCATCACCTTCCCTGGATATGTCCTGTCTCACCGGCAGAACAGACCCAGCAGAAGTTGTCAGCACAGTGGTACACAGTCAGGAGGGAGTTACCCTGGGAGTCCTCAACATTGATTCTGGACCCCATGAAGTCTCATGGCTTCAGGTTAAACATTGCTAAGTTGATTACCACCTTCTGCTGATTACTACTTACTGTACCCTGTTGGCTGATGAATCAGTACTCTTCCATGTTGAACAACTCTTGGAGGAGGCACTGAGGATGGCAAGGGAATAAAACGTACTCTAGGTGAAGAATTTCAATGTCCACCACCAAGAGTGGCTCAGCGGCAGCACTACTAATTGAGCTGATTGGATCCTAAAGGACATAGCTGCTAGCCTGGGTCTGCAGCATGTGGTAAGGGAAACAACAAGAAGGAAAAGTGTACTGGACCTCATCTTATCAATCTGTCGGCTGCAGTTGCATCGGTCCATGACAGTATCAGTAAGAGCGACCACCGTACAGTCCTTGTGGAAACTAAGTCCCACTTTCACATACAGAATAACCTCCATCGTGTTGTGTGACACTATCAGCGTGCTAAAAGGGACAGACTTCGAACAGATCTAGCAACTCAAGACTGGACATCCATGAGGCGCTGTGGGCCATCAACAGCAGTAGAATTGTGCTCCAGCACAATCTGGAACTTTATGGCCCAGCATATACCCCACTCAGGCATTACCATAAAGCCAGGGGATAAACCCTGGTTCAATGGAGAGTGCAGGAGGGCATGCCAGGAGCAGCACCAGGCCGTACCTGAAGACGAGGTATCAAACTGGTGAAGCAACTAAGAAGGACTACCTTATAAACAATAGTATTCGCACAACCAAAACTTCAGATTTTAGCTCTGCAATCCTGCCACATCCAGTGGTGAATGGTGGTGGACTATTAAACAACTCACTGGAGGAGGAGGCTCCACAAATATCCCTATCCTCAATGATGGAAGAGCCTTACATGTCAGTGCAACCTTCAGCCAGAAGTGCCAAGTGGATGATCCATTGTGCCTCCTCCTATGGTCTCAGCATTACAGATATCAGCCTTCAGCCAATTCAATTCGCTCCATGTGATACCAAAAAATGGATGGAAGCAGTGGATACAGCAAAGGCAATGGGCCCAGACAACATTCCAACAATAGTACTGAAGACTTGTGCTCCAGAATTTGCAGCTTCCCTCATCAAGCGCTTCTAGCACAATTACAACACTGGCATCTTCCCAACTATGCGGGAAATTGCCTGTACACAAAAAGCAGAACAAATCCAACCCAGCCAATCAGTCTCCTCTCAATCATCAGTAAAGTGATGGAAGGTTTTATCAACAGTGCTATCAAGCAGCACTTGCTCAGCAATAACCTGCTCAGTGACACCCAGTTTGGGTTCCACCAGGGGCTCTCAGCACCTGACCTCATTACAGCCTTGACTCAATCATGGATAAAAGAGCTGAATTCCAGAGGTTCGGTGAGAGTGACAGCCCTTGACATCAAGGCTGCATTCTACTGAGTGTGGCATCAAGGAGCCCTAGCAAAACTAGAAGCAAGGGGGATCGGATCAAACTTTCCACTGGTTACAGTCATACCTGGCACATGGGAAGACGGTTGTGGTGTTGAGGTCAGTCATCTCAGCTTCAGGACATCTTTCCAGGACATCTCCTCATGGTCGTGCACTAAACTCAACCATCTTCAGCTGCTTCATCATAACATCAGAAATGAGAATATTTGCTAATGATTGCATACCAATGTTCAGCACCATTCACAACTTCTCAGCTTCTGAAGCAGTCCGTGTTCAAATGCCACAAGATCCAGACAATATCAAAGCTTGGGCTGACTAGTGGCAAGTAACATTTGCGCCACACAAATGCCAAATAATAACCATCAGCAATAAGAAACAATCTAACCCCTACCTCTTGACATTAAATGGTGTTATCATCACTGAATTCCCTACTAGCAATACCCTGGGGGTTACCATTGACCAGAAACTCAACTGGAAACTTAGCACAACATAAACACACTGGTTTCAAGAGCAGGTCAGAGGCTAGGAATACTGTGGCAAGTAACTCACCTCCTGATTTCTGAAAGTCTGTCCACCAGTTCAGGAGTGTGATAGAATACTCCCCATTTGCCTGGATGGGTAAAGCTCTAACAACACTCAAGAAGCTTGACACCATCCAGGCCAAAGCAGCCTGCTCGATTGGCACTACATCCACTCCTTCCACACCATAAGGAGCAGCAGTATATACTATCTACAAGATGCATTGCAGAAATTCACCAAAGATCTTTAGACAGCGCCTTCCAAACCCATGACCACTTCCATCTAGAAGGACAACGGCAGCAGATACATAGGAACGCTACAACCTGCAAGTTCCCCTCCAAGCCATTCACCATTCTCACTTGCAAACATATTGCAGTTCCTTTGCTGTCGCTGGGTCAAAATCCTGAAATTCCATCACTAAGGGCATTGTAGGTCAACCTACAGCACCTGGACTGCTGTGGTTCAAGAAAGCAACTCACCACCACCTTCTCAAGGGCAAATAGGGATGGGCAGTAAACGCTAGTCAGCCAGTGACATTAGACTTCCCACAAATTAATTTTTAAAAATAAACCGAAATGGAATTTGGACCATTATAGCTGAAATACCAAAAAAGAATTTTTGCAACTCAAAAATTACAAGTGCTGCGTGTTGTTGAGGGCACCGAGTTAAGAAATTCTGCCTGACAACAGCTGTCTGATTGGTTCAGTCACAGAATGTTAAAACACTGTACAGTGTATCTGCCAGGGTAGCAGTGGAGCAAAGAAACTTCCAGTGCCTGCAGATAAAATGTATCCACCTCTCTCTCTCCCTCCATGTGGGAAAAAGATAGAAGGAAAAGAAAGTTTAACAGGAAGAATTCTACAATAAGAGGACACCTAGGTCCAAACCTCCAACTATTGAAGCATCAAATGGCCAACAGCCGATAAACAAGTGTAAGGTAAAGCTAAAGTTGTCATAGGCTTACTAGACCATAGGATTGCTTCCTTATTAGAGAGGCAGATGACTGGTGGGGTTTAATCTGAGGGTTATCACACCTCAGGCAAGGGGAGAGGTTGAGAAGGACAGACCTTCATAAACAACAGGGTGTCATCTTGCTAAAATCAAATAACTGTGAGAAATAATTTTCTCTCATGTGTTCTGGACTTCTGATCTTCAGAATTTGCTTTCCCTGTCTTCCACCCATAATAAAAGTCTTAAACCGTTTGTGTTTTGCAGTCTTAATCAGATTATGCGTGTATTTGCGTTTTTTAACAGTGGTGTTGTTTAAATTGCATAAGTTAAAATCCTACAAATAGAACCTATCAATGAGAAGACAAAGTGATAGTGTCATTACCTTTACAAAGTGAACCTCTGAAAGCGAGATTCAATGGGCCATACAAAGATGTTAAGAGGATACACGGAGTAACTTATTGGTAGATATTCCAACTTGTATGAAGGAAAATCAGTTATATCACATGAACGTGTTAGGGGATATCGTCATAAGGTGTAAGAGAAGAGCAAGAATGTGAGGTGGTAAGATTAGTGGAGAATGTGTAAGAGTGAGTTAGAAGGAGAGGTAAATATTTTACGTTTTGAACCTCCTCCAATTCAGCTAGCCAATACTGAATTATCCAGACAGTTTTTGTACTTAGAGGAAGGTAAATGGGAAATTCTAATAGGGTTACTCGAGATATTCAAGGATACCTATGGGTTTATACTGAATGTTCTGGTAAGCAACATCCTTATTGATTATGCCCATGAAAAAACAACTCAAGTGAAAACAGATATTCGATATGTGCTGGAATATCACTTGATTTAACATAATCAAGGCAGTTGGAGTTCACTGATGGTGTTAGTTCCTAAACTAGATGGGTTAACTAGATTCTGCATAGATTACAGAAAGGTAAATGTAGTAACAAAAAGAGATGCCTACCCAATTCCACAGCTGTAGTGATTGTAGTGATAATGTTGGCAGTGCTCCATTCCTTTCTAAGATTTATCTACAGAAGGAACTCTGGCAAGTATCAATAGCGTCAAAAGCTCAAGAGATATCAGCTGTTGTTAAACCAACATTAGGTGATACCATTTGGGTTTAAAAAAAACAGAGAACTGAAATCGTAGCTAATGTGCCAAATTGTGTAGTTTACTTAGAGGACATCACAATATACAGGTAGTTCTCCTATAATGTGACAGTTGTGTTCTTGTATGACCTCACACTATAGAAAATCGCGTCATAGGGAAAATGCTATAGAAAATCCCTATACCTGTACAGCAGAAAGTTTGCATTATCCAAACAGCATCCACTAATCATCAATCACATCACAGCTAATTTGCATTAATGAAATACAGAACTACCTGTACAGTAACACCTGGGAATAATATGTAAAATGACTAGAAGACTTGTTTTAGCAATTTGCTAGCTGGCTTAGTAATAAACCTCATTAAGAGTGAATTTCCAGAAAAGAGTGTAACTTACCACCAAATGTTGCCAAGAAAAGTGAAAGTGAAGAATTTGGTGGAATTCTCCATTCCCAAAACTAAATGGGAGATTATAACATGTTTGCATATCTATGGATTTCATCAGAAATTTGTGCCTAACATCAGCACAATAGTAATACCTTTAATAGATTTGTTATGAAAACTGGCAAAGGTGATATGGTCAGCAGAGCGCCAAGCAGTTTTTGAGAAGCTAACGGCAATTCTAAGAAATGAGCCAGTGTTGCTCACCCCTAACTTTATGAAAACTTAGAAAATGGCAATAGAAAATGCCAGTGACTTGGAAGCAGGTAAAGTCTTGTTGCAAGATAATGAATTGAGAATGGGGAAGCCGGTGTGGTATTTTTCTAAGAAATTAAATCAATCTCAGAATTACAGTGAAAAAGGAGACTTTGGGAATATTATTGGCTCTTTAACATTTCAATGTCCGGCAAGGGTTGCAAAGAAATGCAAATATATAATGACCACAATCCATTAAATTGAAAACTTGAAATGTAAGATTATTCAGAGTTTATTCATTCAATGTAAAAGTTGTTCACATTACTGGAAAAGATATTGGGCTAGATATTCCAGTGAACAGCAAGCTCACGTAGATTTCTACTCTGGCCTTACTTTCATTTGAAAGAAGGAAACTCGGCAATTCTGAAAGGAGATTCCACTCAGGTGTCTCTCTGAAATGTGGAGCTGTAACTCTGTTCTGAACAAACTAATCTCCAGAGAACGTCAGGTCCTGGGTTTGGGAAGGTCAAATTCCCTGAGGGCTGTTGGGTCCCGAGGCAAGGGGTGCTGGGTCCAGGGTTTTGGATGTATTGGGGGGCCGGGGGGGATGTGGTGCTTGGGGGACTGCTGTTGAGTCTACAGACGAGTGTGTCATTTCCAGGGCTGGGGTATTGGTTCCCAGGGATCGGGGTGAATGTTTTAGGTCCTAGACTACTAGTGTCAGGTTCCTTGGGTCCAGGGGTGGTGGGGGGGGATGTATTCAGAGGAGGGGGGTGGTGGGGGTAATCTTGGGTCATTGTCTATGAGGTGTAACAGACCTAGTGATGGTGTTGGGCTGTATGAAATAAATATTAGGCCTGTTTAATCATTACTCAGGAACTAGACCGTATATTTGATTGTCTAAATTTTCTCCCAAGTAACTACTTTACCTTATTTTGTTGGAACTATTTGAGGCCTCCAATTATAATGGAGTTTTTGAAACGTTCCAGTTGGATAGGAACTGTTCAATAGAAAATTCATTTTTAGAACATAAGAACATGAGAAATAAGAGCAGGAGTAGGCCATCTGGCTCTTTGAGCTTGCTCCACCATTCAATAAGATCATGGCTGATCTTTTCATGGACTCAGCTCCACCTACCTGCCCATTCACCATTGCCCTTAATTCTTTTACTGTTCAAAAATCGATTTTTGCCTTAAAAGCATTCAACAAGGTAGCCTCAACTGCTTTATTGGGCAGCAAATTCTACAGATTCACAACCCTTTGGGAGAAGAAGTTCCTATTCAACTCAGTCCTAAATCTGATCCCCCTTATTTTGAGGCTATGCCCTCCAGTTCTAGTTTCACCCACTTAGTGGTGAAGAAATGCCAATTGGCAGAGGTGGGATTCAAACCCACACCTTTGTGAAGAAACTTGAGCTTAATCCAGTGTCTTAGACTGCTCGGCCATGCTATTGGCTCTGGGGTAATTCCCTCAGAGTGTGCTACAATGACCATTCCTAAGGGTCCACATCACAACTCCCACCTACACTGGAATAATAACTGTCTGGCCAGTGGAAAATCAACCTCAATGTAATAGCCAATGCATTGATGAGATAGCATTGGTGTAACTGGACTCCGACATAGACACAAGGACACTAAAACTCATGGGCATAAACAATTCCATTTCTGTGTTTCCCCCAGGGTGGAAGTCATCTACAATGCAGATTGAGCTTTACAGGGTACATTCAGACCAGAAGGCTGGTTTGTGTCAACAATGAATAAATCATTTGAAAAGTCTTTTATTTAAAAACAAAACTAGTCAAAGTGACAAATTATTGCCATTGATTGAGAAAACAACTGGAGAGAAATGAAGGAATTAGGAATTCCAAGCTCTCTTCCCAGTGTTTGACTATGTTGTTGCTCTGCCCATAACTGATAAAAGACGTGGTGA
Source organism: Rhincodon typus (assembly GCF_021869965.1). Lineage (NCBI taxonomy): Eukaryota > Metazoa > Chordata > Chondrichthyes > Orectolobiformes > Rhincodontidae > Rhincodon > Rhincodon typus. The sequence goes on along the minus strand of NC_063350.1, from coordinate 49,707,401 downwards.
CTGATGCCCTTTGTACAGAGTTTTTGTCTCATTTTGACTGCAGTACAAAATTGAAAGAGTTGCCTTGATTGCTAACAACTGATGTGCCTGCACCAAAATCACGCAGGATTAGATGAGATGCTCTTGCACAGGGCCAGTACACAAATGATGGGACAAATAGCCTCCTGCTTTAACTGTTCTGCAATTCCAGAAGATTTTAACACCTTAAAGCCATTATGGCTGGTGCAAAGAACTTTTGGTGAAATCTGCCAAAACTCATATTCAGGTATATTGTGGTTATTTATCAAACTAGTAAAGCAAAAATTAGGACAAATCATCCAGAGAAACTATGCTCTGATAGCATCTTTAGAATATGAATTCAATTAAAAAGATAAATAAAATGCTAAAATCATTGAAAAGTATCCACAAAACTCCAAAATAACAACAAAATGCTTCATTCATGTCCAGTAGGGAAGGAAACTGCCACGTGTGCTTTGTTAGGCAACAAGTACATGCGACTACAGTCTCACAGAAACACAGTTAACATAAGTGCCCAAGCAAGCCACTTGCTTGTAACAAACAAATTGCACTGGCTCATGAAGACGGCTCCCCATCATCTTAGTAGGCTCCTTGATAGTGACAACTATATCCTAAGAATGAAGTAAAAAAAGGTTTGAATCCATCACAGTGACTGCATCATTGACTGATAATGTTGATTTTTAAACCAGACAGATGTGGAGGGATCAGCTTTCTCCCTTCCTACACAACCCCCGACCCCCACTCCCACCCACCAATGCATCCAAATCTGTGCAATAATAAAGAATACAGGTGATAACTTATTTAGAAGCTTCAGGGAACTGGAATGCATGCTACATTTTATGAAGGTGTATTGTCGAAAATATTAATTTATAAAAGTGTTGACTAGGCATGCGCATATATATCTGAAATACTTTCAAAGAAAAAGTTACCAGCTAAAGCAGCAACAATGTTGCATTTGGACAAGCTGTTTGGATGAAGACAACATGTCTGCAATTCTTTCAGAGAAAAATAATATGATTCAGTTTGTGGATGAGGAAAGGATACTGGATTTGAACATTGAAAATCTGAAATAGTTTGTATCAGGAGCTATAGCTTTCTCTCATGCTCTCTTTCTCCGAAATTTCCTCTCACCAAAACATATGAGTTGGAAATCCATTGGAAGACCTCATCACCACAAGTGGAGAGTTCCTGAAGCACAATTCCGAATCAACCACCACTATCTCCAAAAGAGGTGAATTCAATCAGTCATAATTGATCCAGCAAGCAATTCCAATACCAATAGCTTGTGTGGAAAGTACAACATTTAGAACAATCTGTAAATAATGTTTTTTTTTCTGAATTTGACTGTTATTTGGCTGAAGTACTTTTAGGATAAACCTCTACAGAGTTTCATACATTTTTCCTGGAGGTTTTGTGTGGTTTTCTGTGTTTTTTTCAAGGAGGGTACTTGTATTTTTTTGCAATTTAAAGCTTCATTAATAACCTTTACATATTTGCCTGAGTAAGACTGCTTACAAGAAGAACTTGCTCTTTATTTTCTGAAGAAGGGTCCCGACCCGAAACGTCAGCTTTCCTGCTCCTCTGATGCTGCCTGGCCTGCTGTGTTCATCCAGTTTCACACTGTGTTATCTCTGACTCCAGCATCGGCAGTTCTTACTGTCTCTGTTGCTCTTTATTTGTTACTTAAGGAATATTGCTGATATGTTTCCGATACTGAACAAATTACAAGCTGATATAATATATATGCACATTTATGTATATAATTGGCAAAATTATTTCTCTTTTGAGATTCAACTCTGATAATGCTTATGTTTTCGTGGATGAAAGTATTGTCAGCAGGAAGTGAGGTACAATCTGAGCATGTTGCATAATGATTGGACTTTGAATTGTAACATTGAAATAGTTGCCTTGATGTTAACTGGGACTTCTTAATGCTCCAGGCAATTATGGAGTGTTATTTCCTCAATTGCTTAAATTTCTATCATTGGATCATTCCTTTCTCATGAAGCATGTAACAGCTTTGAATTAAGGGATAAATGGACCTTCCTGATGGAAGTGAGGACAATTCCAACTGGATGATCATACATTTCTATGATAGAACTATAGGTAAATAGCCCATTATTGCTTACTTTATGAAAAATGGGCACAAGAGCCAAATATTGTAGTTTTTCTCTCTCCTATGAGGCTTTATGTACTGATAATTACTATCAGAACCCTTCCATGAATAAAATATCAGTAGGAAATTGAATGATAAATTGATGAGCGAGTCTCTTATTTTTATCCAAGGACTTGAAAACATCGCATTCCACTTTGACCAAGTCACAGTTAGGTAGCAGACATACTTCTGAACCACAGCTTCTGTACAGAAACATATAAGTCCTGGATATGACATGCATGTAACAGGTATCAATATCTCCTTATACCAATATTAGATTTTGTTGGTATATATCAATAAGGTTGGACATAAGGTTTGAACATGGGTCAAAGAATTGTTTAAAATAATGTTTATCGCGTGATTCTCCAAGATTCTTTAAATTAATCTTTTTGAATAATGTCAAAACACATCCCAATGAATGTCTGTGAAGATTTACATTTGAGGTTTTGTGTCTTTGGTTTGATTTGGGTTACATTGGTGAATTACACGTAGCACAAAAAGTGCAAGCTGAATCAATTCAAATTCAAATTTAATTTTACTCGAGCCATTGTGTTCTGTCCTTCATTGATATGCAAGCATGTTTCCTTTGGCAAATATTTTTCAATGCAAAAGTAAATGGTAGGACTTTCTCACAGCAGTGACTTTGCTGACATGGTGTGATTTCAAATATTGAGGTTATCACTGACCTGGTAAACTTTCTAAATCACAGAATATTACTGTATAATTAAATGATTTACAGCAAAGCAACACCTGAGTGTGTTACAGCACCATAATGTTGTGTGACATCTTGATGGATCACAGGGATTTATCTTGACAATTCCATTGCCTCAAACAGAGATTAGGCAGATTTGTCCCAACAGTCCTATCGTCTCAACTGTGGGCTACAAGAATTTGTCCTGACAGTCCCATAATCCCGAGGTTGGGTCATGGGGATTTGTCCTGATAATCCTATCAAATCAGCAATGATGCTGCAAGCAACCATCAGGCATTTCCCTGACTTGATATTGAGCAACAGCAAAGAAGGTCATGCCCAGATGGGCCTTCCTCACACGCAACGAATTGTGTTAGATATATTTATTATAGTGTTAGATTTGAAGTTCAAAATAGAGTCAAACTGAATAAAAACAGAAACTGCTTGGAGAAATTCAGCAGGTCTGACAGCATCTGTGGGGTAAGAGGAAGAGTTAATGTTTTCAGTCCAAAGATCTCTTCTGAACTGTACGAGATTGGCGAGTGATGGGTGTTAGGTTTTCACAAGGTGGGAGGGACAGTGAATGGAACAGCTAGTGCAGATGTACAGAGCAAAAGACAAAGTGAGTGTGAATGGTAGTAAAGGAGTGATCTAGATGCAAAATTGGTGTTAACGACAGGTATGACTAGTAGAAAATAGGTCAACTCTGCTGACAGCAAACTCATGCCATCAAGACACTTAGGTAGGAGGAGTTGGGGGGAAGGACATAATCAAAATAGAGGGCAGTGTTCATGCCTTGAAGTTGTCAAACTCAATGTTGAATCCTAGAAGCTTTAAACACCGAAGCAGAAAATGTGGTGCCATTCTTTCAGCCAGGTTTGGGTTTCACCAGAGCATTGCAGCTGATTTAAAATGCAAATGGCAGCACAAGATGGTATATTGAAGGTCAGGATCATTCCTACCAACACAGCAGAGATGTTCCGCAAAGCATTCACCTGGTCTCTATTTGGTCTGTGCAACATAACAGGAGATCGCACCGTGAACAGTGAATATGGTAAATAAGATTGAAAAAAAGTGCAAGTAAAATGCCACTATACCTGGAACATTTTTTGAGACCTTGGATAATGAAGAAGGAGGAAGTAAAATAGCAATCTTTAATAATGCTGGGGGGGAGATAGATTGAGGAAGTATTAGGAATGATGGAGGACAGTGTAAGGTGTCTCAGAGGGAATGATTCCTGCAGAATACTGACAAAGGAAGGGAGGGCAATATACGTTTGGTGATCGCATCCTGCTGCTGGTGGTGGAACTGGTGGGGAGGATGGACCTTTGAATGTAGACACTGGTGAAGTGAAAACAAGGAGGCCCCTGGAGGAAAGGGAAAGGGATAAGGGAAGAAGTGCAGGAAATCGTCAGACATGCCTGAAGATCCTGTTAACTATGGTGGGGGGGTCCTCAATTAAGGAAAACTAAGTAAATGTCAGAGGCACCCCTATGGAAGGTGGCATTAACAGAACAAATGTAATGAAGATGGAGAAACTGGGAGAATGGAATACAATCCTTACAATGGATTTGCAATCCCTGCAAATGGATGTGAATTAGAGCTGTGAAGGTTCTTTTTTTTAAAGGTCAGAGTATCATTCTGGAACAGCGACTAAATGTATAAGTAACATAAACAAATCTGAGCGCAATAAAATGCCTAAAAGATCCCTATGGTGTTAAGGGAATAAGATGTTTGCACTGTGTTTATGATAAGCAGAGTAAACAGAACAAATGATTTAAAATCTAGTCCATCTTGTGATTTACCCAAAGCCAAACTTGTCAATTTTGCTTTAACTTGTTTAAACTTGAAATTAGTTAAAAGAGAACAGATTTCCCCTTAGCAGGAGCTTTTTTTATCGGTCTAGTTCAGTTCACTGAACTGAAGCAGCAATGTTTTTCTAGTTACAGAGCACCCAAATCAGGTGTACTGAGGATCTTTATCTTGTAAGAACTGAAAAAAAAAATCATTAGAGTTGTGGAAGATACATGACATTAGACATGAAGACTCAGAAAGGAATCATAATTTATTCCCACAGTTTAAGAAATTTGAAAGGGTAAGTTCAAGTAGATACCTAGATTGAGATGGAAGTATAATTTCTCTGGAATTGAATCACTGTAATGGATAGTGTTGGAAAACAGATCTCTTTGATGTTTGTATTAGGATCTTTCTTATTTATATACACATAAGTACAGCTTACTTTGTTTATTTTCTTTCTATTTATAATACAGTAATGTTCTGTTGTCATAGAATATCTACAGCTTCATATGAATATTTTCATGGCTAACCACTAAACAATCTCAACAAAAATGTCAACATATGATCTATCAAGACAGGTGTCATTCTAGGCTATGACATGCCCAGTGGTACCATTTGTTGTGCTCACAACACACATGACTATCAGAGGAAAAGTTACTTTGGAAACATAAGTTAGTAACCATAGGAATTACCATTGATTATTGTAAAAACCCAATTGGTTCACTAATGTTTTTTAGAGAAGGAAACCTGTCATCTACATTTGTCCTACATGTTATTGCAAGCTCACAGCAATGTGGTTAACTCCTAGCTGTTCTCTCAAATGGCCAATGGATTCAAAAGTAGTCAGTGAATGCTGGATTTGCCCCATAAAAAATAATTAAATTGCCCTCATCTATTTCCATGTTGCCAGCTCGAGTGGCACTGGTCTAGTCTACTTAGTCTACTTAGCATACATGTGGATTACTCAGTATTTAGTAAGAATGAGGTCATTTGTCTTCATTGATGCAAATTGATTTACAGGTATCAATAGTGTCCGAAAACATGTACAAATGATTTTCAAGCTTTAACTAACTGGACAATGTCTGTTGGTACTCGAGAAATTAACATCAAAGAGCATGGACTGAATATCTAAATTAAGAAGTTTCTTGGTCAGTAAAGGTGGGCGGTCCACAACATTGTTCCAATCAGATGCATTAACGACACTTTATCACGATCTGTTGTGCAACATCAGATCCTGGAAAGATGCTTAATATAGAAACAACCGTAATAAAATATGCTAGAATGCAAATTGAGGGAATTCATTGTCAATTATAGTGTAGCAATGTAAAGTCAAGAAAGTAGCCAATTCCTAATTCCTTCCTTAATATATTCATTAAATTATTGTTCTGTTCACTCATGCTAGTAGGCAAGATAAAATTGTTCAGTGGAATTCTAAGGCCTATTAACCCTTGCTGAATTCCACATAGACTGTTTAATGTAATCATGAATTAGCTACTCATCACATAAAGGTAATTCATTAAATCTGGAACAAAAACAGAAGTTGCTGGAAAAGCTCAGCAGGTCTAGCAGCATCTGTGAAGAAAAAATCAGAGTTAACATTTCGGGTCTGGTGACCCTTCCTCATAACTGATGGTAGCTGGGAAAACATCACTTTATTTGCAGCAAGTACGGAGAGGAGTGGGGTAGGGAGTAAACGATAGAGCCTAAAGAGAGAGAAGAGCAGTTGGACAGACAAAGGAGTTGATAACGATCCGCTGGGAGGGTGAATAGTTGTTAATGGGGACTGTTAGTGACTTACAATAGTTGGTGTGTAATGGCAGGCTATGCGGTAACAAGGCCTGGAGTGTGGGTGGGGGGCTGGGACATGGGAGAGTTTAGGCCCTAAAATTATTGAACTCGATATTAAGTCCGGAGGGCTGCAGGATCCCCAAGCGGAAAATGAGGTGTTATTCTTCCAGCTTGCATTGAACTTCGCTGGAACACTGCAGCAAGCCAGAGACAGAGATGTTGGCCAGGAAACAGGGTGCTGTGTTAAAGTGGAAGGCAACTGGAAGCCTGGGACAGATCAGCCATGAACTTGTTGAATGCCAGGGAGGCTTGAGGGGTTGAATGGCCAACTCCTGCTTTTATGTTTTATGTTTTTATGACTTGGGACCAGATCTTCCAATGGGAAGAGAGTCACTGCAGCAGTACAGACAGGAGTTATACAGTTGGGGCCATGCAGAAGTCCCAATGCAACTGATGCCCTGAGAAGTGGCCTGGAATTTGAAACTTCTGATGGGCAATTACCCAGGATCGGGAACGTTTCTGAAAAAGTGGCGAACTCTGAGTTACAGTTGGAGATTTGGAGAGGTTCCACTTAACAATTTAACAGCTACCCTGGAAAGGTTAAATGGATTAACATGGAGTTGACTATTAAACTGAAGCCCCCTCCCCCTCCACACACACACACACACACACACACACACACACACACACACACACACAGACTCATACACACACACACTCTCATACACACACACTCACACATACATACACACACTCTCATACACACACACTCACACATACACACACACACACACATTCTCATATACACACACACACACACTCATACACACACACTCTCATTCACAATCACGCGCGCACGCACACGCGCACGCGCACACACACACACACATACACACATGCACACACACATACACACTCCCTGTGAATCGCTGTACCAAATGGACCTTCTAACAATGTATGAAACAGTGAAATAAAACATATGCAGTGTGGGGAGCAGAAAGAACAGGATACACTATTTAGAATGCATATTGACCAAAATAATGGATCAGAAAATGAATGGAGAGATTAAAGAATGGGAGAACCAAAGCAATAAGATGTGAATAAATTGAAATTGTATAACCTTAATGTCTCAGCAATAAATCTACATTTGAATCCAGTTATTGCTCTCATATTACAGTTTGTTTTAGGCTCACAATAAATGAGCTAAAACAAATTAAAATTAAATTGACTAAATTACATACAAATGGATGATAAGTATTTTTAAAATATTTGTTCACATAATACTATATTATGTCAACTATGGTATAAGTCAGTGCGGCAATTTGTGAGAGGTCTGAAATGGCACATTCTAGAATAAGATGATCAGTGTATTAAGGTGGCTGGGTTCATTAAAAGTCTGAGTAGTGTCCCTAAAACAGTAGGAGAGACCTCAAATGAACCACTGTTATTTGCCAGAGATAGTAGGAACTGCAGATGCTGGAGAATCCGAGACAACAAGGTGCAGGGCTGGATGAACACAGCAGGCCA